>NC_049206.1:55182439-55387439 GCF_013347855.1 Anguilla anguilla | reverse complement strand
AGAAATCCAAAAAAAAAATCATTAAGAAATAAAATCACAACATCTCAAAGTATAGATTTGCATTTTTAGTCTTATGTTTCCAAAGAGAAAACAACAATAATATTGTACATGACATTTAAAATCACTAAGGAACAGTGATCGACAGCAGCATTTTCTTACGCTGACTACACGGGGCATATATTTCTCTTCAAATGGATCACATTTGACCAAAACATTGGTGAGAAAAGCTGACGCTGATGCACGTGCACAAACATTCTCACACGTATAGCTCTGTGTTAGCATGTTTAGCGCTGCCTATGTTTACTTTCGAGCTTTGAGTGTCAAACCACATTCACTTACCATTTTCATTGCCCCCCGAATTGTACCAAAGGCCCCTTTTTTTAAAACGCGACCGTTAGGCTTGTAACTCTGTCTTCCGAAATGAAAATTTATGTGCAGGCAGAAGTAAAAGTAGTCTGCTTAAGGTTTCCTTCGGTGTCAGTCAGGGCCGGTTAGCCGAAATTCTTCCCAGGAGCGCTGACTCAAAGGCTGACAGACCAGACTGACACAAAAACGCACCATAAACCAGACAGGCAGATAAGAGTGTTGAAAGTGAGGTTACCTCACGGTTTAAGCACGTTATTTATTGCTAATTGTGATTAAGTTTTAAGACTGCACATACCTCCAGTGACACTTGACATCAAAGCAGTTTTCTCATCATCTAATCATTCAAGATGTAAGAGCTGATATTAATCTTGTCTTTTTTCGGATAAAAATGTTTGTTTGCCTTCGGACAGGGTTCCGTTTGCTCCAAGACAGCTGATCCCAGTTAAAATCAACAAGCGTCCAAACTAGATAAACTTGTTCATGTTTGAAAAAGGGGTATGCAAAGAAACCCTAGAATTCAGCGCTCTAAGATTACATGGAAAGCAAGTACTTCTCTTTATGGGAGCCAACTTGGAAATAGTTAGTTCTTTTTTTTGAGGCCAATAAATAGCTTTATGATTTGCTCCAGAAACGAATCACACTTTTCAACAAATCCCACTCTGTTCTTTCTCTGGGATTTACGACACAACTGAAGGCTCAAGAGAAATCATAAAAGCAGAATTTATGGACATTTAACTTTTTTCATGCCCTTACAGGACGAGGCCGAATGTTTGTATCAATCTCACACTCGGGCAAGTTTTTGCACTGCCTCGTCACCAAATTACACCTATACCTTTTTTTTATTGGCTAGTTTACTGTGTGGCTCATTAAACGCATAGCACCACCACCCCTATCGAGTAGCGGTGTAACCCAAACACAGGTCCCCAGGGGCGAGGTGGAATAATGGTATATATTGATTACTCAGACTGGTCATCTGCATTCTGTTGTGTCTGCTCATGGATTTTAGTGACTCCTGACTAATGCGTTTTAAACTGTGCATAAATTACACATCGGGCATACATTAGGGGCGACAGCATTGAAAGTGCTATTTTTTTAGGGTTTGGCGGAGATTATCATTGGCTGCCAATTGGGAGCTGGAAAGCAAGTGCCCCCCCCCCCCCCCCCCCCCCCCCCCCCCCGCAAACAGAACCACCCCCGCTGACCATGTGAAATGTATTAAACACGAGCTCCGTTTTGTGCGTGTGGAACACTGTCACCTGTGACAGACTGACAAGGGCGGTGGACCTGTATTGTAGGTAAACATGCAGCTTGAGCCAACATGGCGTCCGTTGCCTGTGTGTCCATGTGAGCAGGAGTGGCACCTGAACTCAGAGGACATGACAGATCTAAAGCACCTTGTCTTTAATGCTAACTGCATCACAAATGGGACCGATGCATGGAAAAGGCATGTTCACTATCATCTCGCCCACACAGTTGTTTCATTGAGCTCAACACATATTGTGTTTGATTATTCCCATCAGGTTTTACCTGGATGTTGCTTGGCTATGTCCTAGCTGGTAAGAAAACTTTCACTTTTCTACCAAATGTAGCCAGGTTTTCACCCAAACGCCTCATCAATGTTCCACCGACTGTTCACGACAGAACCGTTCACTGGGCTGGCTCTGATTATTCATTTTTGTTTTGCACTTTCTCATGATCTGCCTGCGATGAAAACAACGGTGATGACGATTGCGTTCGTGAATTATGCTGATAAGCAGCCGCATTAGTGCTGCCAAGCAATTACTTTTTGGTTATTAACTAACGCATTAGGATAATTATGGACTTTATTTATAGTTGCATAGCCTCCGTAAAACGCTTATGTCAAAAATGTTCACACATGCACTTGTTTGCAGGGACACTATGTCATTTCCTTATTACTCTTCTGGTAATGCGCATGCTCAAGTGAACATGAAGTATCACCCCACAGGGATTACACAGTCACTTTCTAAAAAGAGAGATTCATCATGCTGCAATTTGCGTCAACAGGCGCAATCCAAGATGACGCTGCACTGTGTGACACAGATGGGACAGTACTGGATATAAATGTTTTTTTTAAATGATGACCTAATCATATAACCATGATCAAAAAATATTTGAACATTTAATTTTCTTGGGTGGTGGGGCCCAACGCAAGATCTTTTCATGGGGCCCAAAATCTCCATGGTGGAGCCTCTTCATCAAGCACATGAGGACTGCTCCAGGTGCAGCTGTTGCCTGGGATGAATTGGGGCCTGCAAACTTCTGGTTGCAAGTTGAGGATCTTTTAACCACACCGCTGCTCTCTTTTCAGTATAAACTATGGCCCGCTGGGGCTGAGCGCCATATGATCGCTCTGACACACTACCTGCCTGAGCATTAGACACATTTTTTACATTTTTTAAAAGAGAACACGTAAAAATGAAAGTCAGGGCCTCAAGTTCTATCAATCTTGCAACACACACCGTTCTAACATTTGTGTAAGTACATTCAAAGTGTACGTTTTTTCCCCACTAAATGTTTGAGTTCAGGGGTCATTGAAACTGAGAAAATATGTTTTCAAAAAGAATAAACACACACACACACGCACACACACACTGAATATATTAAAGTTAATTTTTTCAACTTGTCTACGCTCACATTCTTTTCAGATTCAGCATCATCATTATCAGGGCTACAGATCTGATGTACGCACTTTTCTCTGTGGTTTGTTTACATTTACCTATTGAACTTACGCTTCCTATTTTTAACAGCTGAGCGGTAAAGCGCTTATTAAGACATCAGCACTGCTGAAGAAAGCCTGAGGTTATGTAGAGTACATCATAAACACTCAACCGCATACTAAAAGTGAGGAATTCCTCTGTGTGGATGACATGCGTGTGTCACTGGGGGGCTTAAAAGAAGTTTGGTTTAATTGCTCATTTACTGCGAGTTTGAGAGGAAAAAAAAAGAAAGAAAGAGGAAAAAGCTTGAAATGAAATTTGCCTCTGACAGAAACAAACAGAGGCCTTTTCAATCTAATTTGTTAAGGAAATATGCCACTCTGGAATCCGGTGGAACTGGCAGCTGAACTGATGAGAGTTAGGGTTAGGGTTAAGGTTAGCCCTAAGAAGCCCCAGACATCGCCAGACTGAGGTCTTCACTCCTACGGCTCTGCATAACACCCCATGTCAGAGAGACCTTGGAGCCGTCTGCCAATGGCTGTATACAACACTTCAGCACTTGTATGTAGTAATTACTCATTACATTACATATTACATTGTCCTGCAATAGACTGGCAGTCTGTCCAGGGTGTATTCCTGTCCTCTCGCCCCAATGCATGCTGGGATAGGCTACAGCACCCCTCCACCGCGACCCTGACCAGGATAAAACGGTAGAGATAATGGGTGGATGGATTACATTACATTTATTTGGCTGATGCTTTTATCCAAAGCGACGTACAATAAGTGCATCCCGAAGGTCATTGGAACAACTACAAAACACAGGTCCGATAAGGTACAATACTCATTATGCAACAGTTATTCATAGCCATGAACACAGTAAGTATAGGCTAGGTCAGATAGTAATGCTAAGTCAAACTAGGAGGCATGACGACAAGCTACAACATCAAGATAACGATGCAAGTGCAATATAAGTGCTGGATGGAAGTATGTGTAATGTGAAAGTGCTAAAGGAAAGAAGTAGTAGGGTACAAGTGATAAGTGATCCTTGATTGGGAGTGCCCTGCTGAGTAGTGATAGCTAGTCCAGGTAGAGTCTGAAATGATGCGTCTTCAGACTACGGGGGAAGACAGGAAGTGACTGAGTGGTTCGTAGAGGAACAGGAAGTCTGTTCCACCACTGGAACTACTCGTTGCAGTCCACCCCACAGAAATAAGGGCATTTCAACACACAATCAGCCGCCTCTGTTTGGGGTAATCTCACCGATAACAGACAGAGAAAACCACGCTAATGACGAAACTGACAGAGACGCAAATACGTAACAATAACAAATCGCGCTTTCGTTTTAATACTGAGCGAGTCCTGTGCTGGTGCTCTGTATATATTCATACAGTATAAATATATATTTTATTTTATTACATTAGCTGCCCGGAATTGAATCGTTTATCAATTTACGAGGACCGAGGCCAGACCGGGAGTCAATTTAAAAGAGTTTAAATTAGTATTATAATGGATCACCGATCGATTTCCGGGGTCGCACGTTCACAAATTCACAAATTGCATCGCATCGATATAATACGTGTTCTAACTCTCCTCAGGAAGTGACAGGCCACAAATCCATGGGACTGAGCGAGAAACAGTGTAGCTTGTGGTTTATAACAGCTCCGGGACAGGGGATACAGCAGTGCAGTGCAGTGCCTGTTCTGCGATTTTGGCAGCCAGAATTTTTTTTTAGCCTGCAATTCGTTTGAAAGCCGCTACATGTCTCTATAGTCAAAAAAGGTAATTAGCCGCGCTTAAGTGATTATTAATTACCAGTCATAATGAGCTTCGTGAAGAAACGGTCCAACAAATTTCCATGTCATCTGGGAGGATTACGCTAAGGCACTCTGACAATGGAAGATGCTGACATCTCAAAAGGCTTAACGTGGGCGACCTTCCGTGGGAAGACCTAGTGCAGCCTATGCAGACGGACGCCGGTTCTTTTAGCTTAATTGGTTTCAGAACCCGTTGTCTAGCCATGTCAGGACACTGAAGTCACATTTTAGGGTTGTGTTCTTCATATTCTACCGAAAAGTTTAAAAAATATATATATATTTTACTTTTATCCCAAGAGCCTGAACTGGTGCTGATGAAAACCTCAGCTCGTGCGACACTATATTTTACGTTACTGTGACGTTTCATTCACACAAACATAGACTGCAATTTATCTGGTAGATTATTATTATTTTTTTTTTCTTTACTCACTTAGTTCCTGTTGTTTCATCATAAATTACACAATTTTCTTTCAGTTTTACATAGAATTCAACAGAGATTTAAAAGCTCAATTACCATGAGTTAACCTTGACTAGAAACAGAAACCCTTTCGATCCATATTTAAATCTGCAAGTCTGATTACACATCCTCTGGGACAACAAGGAACAACCCCCCCAACCCCCCCCCCCCCCCCCCCCCCCCCCACCCCCGATGTCTGCAATATAAAGTTGATTCCATTCAAATACGTGTTGTGAAAAACATGCAATAAATGCTGTCTGTAATAAAACTGCCATTAAAGAACATGAACAGCAAATAGGAAGTGTCACAGGTCCCGTCACACCAGCTAGCAACTTTGCAATAACATTGTTATTTGGGGTTATTTATTGCCTTCCAAAGCTTTTTCACACAGAGAAAAACCAAGTGGCTGACAGGTGATTTTTGTTGATCCAATTTCATTGATACATTGTGCATTAAAATTCATACTGTTTGCCTCTTTCATTGGTTAAGTTTATTCTATTTTTTTTCTGCAATGGACTTATGAATATTTTAGCTGATCTGTTCCAGTTGCTTAACCATCCATGAATCTGCCCCCTCCAACATATTTCTGTCATAAAAAAATAACATTTATTGGAACCCAAGATAAGAACTGGATTTTTCACATTTACAATGGCTCCATAAAAATTGTAACCATACAAAATTTCCATTAAATTCACAATCACACTCACTCTAATGTGTCTTTATAAATTCTAAGCAGTGGTTACTGTATGAATTATGAGAAAATCAAGATTCACGCACATTTTCCATTTTCTCTCTGAAGTACTTTATTTATTTATTATGTTTTCGGGCTGAAATGTGAAAATTTTTATAAGTCTCTCGCTGACTTCCGTATCAGGAGGGTAAGTGTCCCCCCCCCCCCTTTCTTCTCCAAGTCTGTGTCAATACTCTCTTTGTTCTTCATTCAACTTTCTGGACTTGAAATCAATAAGCTTTCACATTTGTAGTCATTTTCTAAATATAGCACAGTTCAAGTTCTAAATATAATCGTAGTTAATATACACTTTGTCCATCTGCACTGTGTTCACATGATAAACACAAGAGAAAAGCCTCTCTGTGGTAGTGGTTCTGGCTGATAATATAATAATCTGAAGGCAACATCAGCTGACCGTGAAAGATATAGGCTTACTGTCTGTCTCAGATGGAAGATGAGGTGAAAAATGGAACTGCCATATTGGCACCTATGTAACGCATTATCGTGTATGTTTGAAAAGATGAGTCCACTCTAAAATGTGCAAAATAAAAGATCATGATGGAAATCGGGTGACAATCCCTACATTGACAGGCCATAAGTATCTGTTTTTACGCTGTTTGGCAGACCGTGTTGTCAAATAATATACCGTATATCAGGGCTGCCCAATCTTGTTCCTGGAGATCTACCGTCCTGCAGGTTTTCACTCCAACCCTAACGAAGCACACCTCATTCAACAGCTAGAGATCTACCATCCTGCAGGTTTTCACTCCAACCCTAACGAAGCACACCTCATTCAACAGCTGGAGATCTACCATCCTGCAGGTTTTCACTCCAACCCTAACGAAGCACACCTCATTCAACAGCTGGAGATCTACCATCCTGCAGGTTTTCACTCCAACCCTAACGAAGCACACCTCATTCAACAGCTGGAGATCTACCATCCTGCAGGTTTTCACTCCAACCCTAACGAAGCACACCTCATTCAACAGCTAGAGATCAACGTCCTGTAGGTTTTCACTCCAACCCTAACGAAGCACACCTCATTCAACAGCTAGAGATCTACCGTCCTGTAGGTTTTCACTCCAACCCTAACGAAGCACACTTCATTCAACAGCTAGAGATCAACGTCCTGTAGGTTTTCAATCCAACCCTAACGAAGCATACCTCATTCAACAGCTGGAGATATACCGTCCTGTAGGTTTTCACTCCAACCCTAACAAAGCACACCTCATTGAACAGCTGGAGATCTCTTTGAGCAGCAATACAGTAGAATCTGGTGAGCCAGATCTGGTTGTAATGAGGACCTACAGGACGGTAGATCTCCAGGAACAGAGTCGGGCGGCCCTGGCATACATCGAGCACTGCGCATAATCTGTCTATTTCCCAGATGTGATATGTTTAAAAATCTCTGTAGATGAATGAGAGTCATCTCCACATGGGCACATGGATGGGTGTAACCCAACCTTCCCAAATACATACTATCTTCAGTCACCCAAGCCCCTCAGAGAGAATGCCAGCCTCCTTCTTTTAGTGTGTAAAATCGCCGCCTTTAACTGATACGTTTCTCCCCGCGGAGTGTTTTGTAGCTCGTTGTGGAGGCTAAGCGTTATTATCTTTCTTAGCGCCACCACATCAGAAAACTGCTTCCACAGTTCTTAGCCGCCAAAGGGCATGATCACTTGCTACCGACGGACTGTTCGCGCTTTCCCCCGTTTTACTCTCTGCGGGGCTTACCGGGACCCCCCCTGCCCACCCTCCCCACCCATTTTCCTTCCCCGTGCCCCCCCCCCCCTTTCCTGATCCCTGTACCCCCGATTTCCCCGACCTCACACTTATGAAACCCAAACTTCCATCCTGTTGCAGGTCACTGAAAATAAGAATGGTCTGTACATTCATTCAAAGCCACATCCAATATTCTGTCATTGAGTCTCATATGTTTTATCCTTTTCTTTAGTTCACATCACTCAATAAGGTTTGCACTTCACAATAGCATTTGTAGTCAAGCATTGTTTTAATCATGAGCTGTTTAATGTAGCATTTAATTGGTTCTATGTTACATGTTTTTTAATGAACCAGAACGCTCACAATAGTAACCAAATAACAACAATTCCCAGTGATAGTTGAATAAAATGTCGTAAACATTTAAAGATACTCAGTCTTGATTTCAAGCTGTAAATGCACACATGCATGCGTAGATGCACACAAAAAAACATGTTAAATGGTATATACTGAAGGTCTCCAGATGTGCGTGTTCCGTGGCAATAAATTATGCTCTGTAATGGTTATTTCTGCTCTCCCTATTCTGCGTGCTCCAACGCAATCAACTGTGTAAACAGTTTGGGATGGGGACAATTAGTGTTAATAAGTCAGTATAGTACCACTTACAAGATGGAAAGCTCGATAACATAAGAAATATATCAATAATTAATGAACAGCCCGCGAAGATTCAGACAACAGAATCTACGATAACAACCAAAGAAATAAATAGCCGCATATTTTCACGTTGAAATTGCAAGTACAGCGCCTTGTCCACAAGAGGACGCTAAATTCAAACCACTTATCACACAAAGCGTTTGCCTTCAGATAGAGCGATTATTTGAATTGCAGATAGCATTATTGTGTTCCTCGATTAAATCGTTTGCGAGGGCATATAAGACACCAAGGCCATTCTAGAATGTAGAATAAATATGTAAATAAACGGTGGTTTCAACGGTGCACGAAGGCTTCCGAAATACAAATGGGCTAATGCATGTAGAATTCAGACTATTTGTTGTTCAATATTCCTTCAAGCATATACAGTGTCGCATTTCATTTGTGAAAATGTGAAGTTAAATATATACCTTTAAAACAAACAAAACAGAGACGCATATAAAAGAGCGAGCGCGCGCGTCTATTCATTCCCTTTCCTCAGTCAAACTCACGCGCTGATGGCCAGCGGTACCAATGCGAGACCCCTCCTAGACCACACCTCCTCAGTGGGTGGAGATTCTTTCTCCCCGGGCGTGCTCGGATTTTACTGAGTAATATTCAGATGCACCAGACTTTCCCTGACAGTGCTCTGTCTGCGATCAGAGTGGTGGTAGATGAATAGCTCAAGTAAAGAGTCTACTGACTGCCGTAATAACCAGACGACACACTGCAGACATACGGTCGTTGCAAGGTAAGTCGATTTCATATCAAAGTGGACCGTTAAGTAGCCTACAACGTATTGGACTGTGGAGACTTGCATTTCATTTATTCTTCAAAGATGTTCGACACGATTGTTTTTGTTAAAAGTAAACGCAATCACGGCAACTGCATGATATGAAACTGACATAGGCTACAGCGATGCGAGTTACCTACATTTGTTTAGTTGGCAATGTTGCACCAAACTGTACACAGTTCTTGGCTGAGAGAAACACATGCGACGCATTCAAGAAATAGGGGGCTTGATTGAGATTTGTTTCGATACACACTGAATGTTAGAATTTGTTTGATGCTTAATTTCAAACCGACTCCAAGTCTATTGTAGAATCATCGTTTTATGTCTAATAAAATGCTAGTACGACATTGTGTCCTCTCATCACCGGTGTGACCACCTTCATTATCCCCATCATCGCGATGATGTTAGTATTGTTCAGTGCAATATAGGAAATAACTCAACCATAAACTGCATTTATTAACATAATGTTAACTGTTGGTGACAATGCCCTAAAATCTGACAATTTTGTCCGTGCGTCCAGGGCGTCTTTCCGAGGAAGAGAATGCCAGCGGTCATAGGTAAAAATTCCGATTTGGAGTTTGACTCCTTACAACCTTGCTTTTATCCGGACGAAGATGATTTCTACTTCTGCGGTCCCGATTCCGCACCACCGGGGGAGGACATCTGGAAGAAATTCGAGCTGCTGCCCACGCCCCCTCTCTCCCCGAGCAGAGCAGGTCTCCCGGGGGAGCTGGCTTCGGCATCCGGTGACTCCGGTTCGATGGGGTTTGGATTAACAAACCCACTGGACTGGGCTTCGGAACTGCTTTTGCTTCCAGAAGACGACATTTGGGGAGCGTCGGACGCGGACCTTTTCGGGTCAGCCTTGGAAAGTAACCTGAATTCTATAATTATCCAGGACTGCATGTGGAGTGGATTTTCGGCCAGGGAAAAGCTCGAGCGAGTGGTGAACGAGAAACTCGGCAAAGCGGTTTCAACGGCTGCCAGCTGTGGAGTGAGTCCCAACAAAGAGAGCAAGGCGACGGAGTTGAACAGTTCCGTTTCGGAGTGCGTGGACCCTGCTGTAGTTTTCCCCTTTCCCGTCAACAAGACCAGCAGCAATTGCATCACCACCAGCAGCAGCAGCAGCTGTAACAGCAGTAGCAGCAGAAGTCCACCTGGGACAGTTCCCTCATCTGCTCCCAACAGCTATGCCGACGACACCCCAAGTGATTCTGGTAAGCAGATCGGATGCCTTGTGTGACCATGATGTTGTTCGAAAGTTTCGTTTCTTTTCAAGGACTTATATTATGCTACCAAGGTCGGTGCACTGCAATGGTGCACTCACTTAAAAAAAAAATGCACTGCATTACTCTATTGGTAATTCATAATTTATATATGGAACATGCATCTAAATGTATCTTGCTAAACTTGCAATTATCAAGCATAATATATATTTTGTTATGAAGTAACAATAACAGCAGCTTTTGTAGAAGTGAGCTCAGCAATAGAAGCACATTTTTTGTATACCCTACAGATCCTGCGTGGGATTACCTTGGGCATTCACATTCCAGTCAATCAATCAGCCAGTCAAATAAACTACTGCGTTAATCTGCAGTACTGTTGGTACACAGTGTTCACAAGATTACAGTAATAGGCATGTATCTTCATCCAGCAGATGGCGGTAAAAATGAGATTAAAAAAAAAAAACTTGTGGTGTTAAAAGGGAACTAATACCCAGATGGCATCAGCACAAAATTAGCTCAGGTTATACTCAATGGAACATCAAATGGTCAAGGTGAACCTGGCAAGACCACCTTCAGAGGGAGCAGCCAACAGGATGTGTTATTCTACATTTACCCTTGACGACTTTGTTGCTAACCATAGACCATGTGTGGCACCTTTGATGACCACGTTTCTCTTGTTTTTCTATGATAATGACTGGTTTTCAGGTTTTTAAACACGTATGACTGCTTTGATAACAGGGGTTACCATAATTTTAGCTTTTTTTGCGGTGCATCCTTTGTCGAGCTTCTCATTTTAACTTACCCTGATTTACAAAGTTGAGACGTCTGTTAAGACTGATTATGGGATTTGAGGTACTTTTTGTTGAGAATTATTGTTCCTACAGCATGCACATAAATTATTTATTTTTTTGTTACGTGGGTATTTGTTAAATGTGTGTGTGTGTGTGTGTGTAATCAGAAATTTAAATACTTAAATATTCGTATCCTTATCCTGCATATGCAATTGGAGAATTATAATGTACGTTCATTGAAGTGAATTGCTTGAGCGGGCAAATGGCTCCGGCGTACAGTCTTTGTGTGGCGGATTTGCTCAGAATGTGGTCCGAGAAAACCCGTAAAAGGAGCCACAACTTGGCAAGGGGCTCTCGAGCCTACCAGACACCCCAGCCAGCGTTGAAAACGGGCTCTGTCTCTTTAAAGTCTGACAGCTTTGAACAAGAGCTGCCTGCCAACAGCTGTCTTTTTGGCACGGCTCCAAAACGTTGGCTTAAGCAGAGGCACCAACTGCAGCTACTCTCCGTTCTAGATAGAATAATTCAGGCAATTACGGGGCTTTCCGGTGCTTTTGGCTTGTTCCTTCCTAGTGGATCTTTTTTTTTATTTTTTTTAAAGGAAACACGCCTCGGATTGCGGTTAGTGGCGGAAAGTGGGAGTGCCCTTTGTTAGAATTCCTCCCTCGGAGTTCGGTGGGCCGTCTCCATGCGGTGTTTACAAACACGCTCGTCTTAGCCAGGCGCACAGACGGTTTCCTGTAGGCTGTATTTGAAGTGTTCCGCCCTAATCTGCAAAACGCCAAACCGCCCAGGAGGAGCTTAGCGGTTTAAGATACGCTCGATCGGGAAAGCAAACTTTTACGGCTCTATTCTCTGTCAGGCTGAAGACGCACAAAGGAAGCTCTGCTCTAAATCATATTTAAAGGCGGTGTTTGTTGTTATAATGCCTCGCCAGGCAAAGTATATGCCTCGCCAGGCAAAGTACTGGAGCAAAGTACAGCAAAGCATTTCCGTTTCTTCAACAAAACCAAGGGAAACTTTAATTAAATTGTAACTTATTTTTTTCTTTTTTTTGTGCACAAATCCAATTGAAATTAGACTCAATAAAAATTATTCAATGATAGATTGATTTCTGTGGTGCTTTCAAAGATCTTGAAGAGCTTCCTCAAATGTGAACAAAAGAAATGTAGTAAATAAAGAAGTTTTATCCATTAAAGCTGTAGAGAAGGACACAGAGAGTGACAATCATGAGTCATGGTAAATAACCTCATGTAGTCTACTAGTCTTACCAAATAGTCACACAGCATCAGATATGATACATGATGGGCAGGTCATCTGACTTTGACAGTCGATCGTCTGGGTAATCGCACTGAGGAATCTTTACTCCCACACATTTGTTCCATCACTGCATAACTCACATACATTGCAGACATTTTAGGGATGCTCCTGTGGGTGTGTCAGAATGTCGAAACCACTTTACTTATTTTATTTATTTATTTATTTTCTTCTAGACGATGAGGACGACGACGAAGAGGACGACGAAGATGATGAGGAAGAGGAGGAGGAGGAGGACGAAGAGGAGATCGACGTGGTGACGGTGGAGAAGAGGCGGTGCACGGCCGGCAAGCCCGTGCCCGCCATCGGCAGGGCGAAGGCCAGCAGCGCCGCCGCGGGCGTCAGCAGCAAGCCCCAGGAGGTCATCCTCAAACGCTGCGCGCCCATCCACCAGCAGCACAACTACGCCGCCCCGTCCCCCTACATGGCGGAGGAGGCCTCCCCGGCGCCCCCCAAAAAGGTCAGGAACGAGGCCCGCCCGGGTCCCGCCAAGGCCGCCTCCTCCTCTTCCTCCTCCTCCTCAGCCCCCGCCGCCGCCGCCGCCGCGCCCCCCCAGCGGTTGAAAAAGAGCGAGAGCCCCCGCGGCTCGGACTCTGAGGACAGCGAGCGGCGGCGGAACCACAACATCCTGGAGCGGCAGCGACGCAACGACCTGCGCTCCAGCTTCCTGACGCTGCGCGACCACGTGCCCGAGCTGGCCCGCAACGACAAGGCCGCCAAGGTGGTCATCC
Source organism: Anguilla anguilla (assembly GCF_013347855.1). Classification (NCBI taxonomy): domain Eukaryota; kingdom Metazoa; phylum Chordata; class Actinopteri; order Anguilliformes; family Anguillidae; genus Anguilla; species Anguilla anguilla. The sequence continues at coordinate 55,374,127 of NC_049206.1, read as the reverse complement.
TGAAGAAGGCGGCCGAGTACGTGCACTCGCTGGAGGCAGACGAGCGCCGGCTCCAGCTGGAGAAGGACAGGCTCCAGGCCCGGCGGCTGCAGCTGATCAAGCGCCTGGAGCAGACGAGGACTCGCTAGGCCAGGCCACGCCCCAACTCCCCCGCCCTCCCCCCCCCCCACCCTTTACCCCCCTACCCCCAAACCCCCCCTACCCCCCTATCAGGACTCTCTCACTGCCACTTTTGCACATTTTTTGACGTTACGAATGTTGGGTTTGCTTTTCAATCCAGTCGCAATTCGAAAGGCGGAGGACGCTACTCTCTCTCTTTCCCCCCCCCCACCCCCCAACCCCGACCCCCCAGCCCCCCCTCCTGCCCCCCCCCCAGTCTGAATTCAGGTTTCACGGCAACGCCGGCCACGCAATACCGCTTCGCTTTGACACCTGGGAACTTGAGGCAGGCGGGGTTCAGTCGAAACTGCAATTAGTTTTTTTTATGCCATAATTTTGTTCCAGTGACGCGGAATCGAAGCGAATCGTACCTTTTTTTGTTTTCTCGATCATTGCACAAAATATTTCACTTAACCAGCAATCAGCAAAAACGCAGGACATTGAACCAAGTGCCAGCAGAGCAGTGACACTTTCCTTAAACCGAGTCTGAGGACGAGGCGCGTTGCAGTTAGATTGAACCTGTGCCGCGGCCTGCATTGAACTGGCCAGTACAGGAGTGTCAGTAGACCTTCATTTTTTGCCTTCACAAATTCACAATGAAAGCAAGAGGACGAAAGGACGCCATGTTGTGGCCACATGCATTGTGCTTATACACTCATCTCACTGGTGCTGAAAGAGAAAAAAAACAGATGTACTTAAGTGCACCTTTGCAGACTGCTCATCCTACGCTTTTTGTAAATACCATTTACACAACCATGCCTTTTTTTGTACACATATGTCTGGTTTTTATGTCAAAGCTGCCAATACTAGACTGGAAGTTTATATACCTTAAAAGTACTGTAATACCTCAATGTTTGAGGATCATATGACTTTGTAATATAACATACTGTTTTTTCCCCCTCTGCTATGTACTTTACTAATTCTTACACACCTCTATACTTTAGTGTGATGCTGATACATACTAAATTTGATACTTATATTTTCGTATGAAAATGCGTTCTGAGTAGATATTACTTTATCCCTTTGTTTTTTTCTCTAAAAACTTCATTTGTACAGAAATTCACTCTATAAACATTTATCCTTGCTTTTTCTTCTTTCTGTTTATATATTTGTTACTGTTGGGTGCATAGAGCTGGGTAAAAAGGACGTTTTTTCCTTTTCTTTTTTAAAAATGTACATTTAGTGCTGCGACTTATAGCACTTTGAAATACCTCATTTTAAAAATAAATAGATTAAAAGAAACGTGAGTTGTGCAGGTCTTAATCCTCCCCTTAAATTAAGACTCCCGACCCCACACAGCCAACTGAAATCACACTGACAACTTGCTGACGTCGCCACTGTGTGAGCTGCGGTCCGCAGCCGTGTAACGGGACTACCTGAAGGTCTTTTGTGTATTTTCAAGGACAAAAAAATATATGTAGTAGCCCCAATTGGCCTTATATGGTTTCTGTTTTTGAAAAAATTCCACATTACTTGAACCCTGAAAAAAATTTTTAAAAAAACATTCGACGCATTCAGGTTCAACGCGCATAGGTCTGACTTGTGCAGCAGTTTACCTTGGTTGACAGGATCAGGTTTGACAATGCTGACGCGCCTTCTCTCCGGCGTGCAGGAATGTAAAACAGCGATAGCAGCGAGGACAACCGCGGGATGGAATTCACTCAACCTTGAGCTCGCTAGACGCCTACATTAGGCCCCGCCAAATATCCCTCGGGGATTTTTTTTTGGTAGGCATGCAGTTAACCAGCCGTGTACAGTAGCTATTGTTTTGTCTCTTCAGTTCCACTACGAAGCACAGGAGTTCCACGTACGGCGAGGCTGGGACGCACTGCAATCGGGACATGCACGGCATTCTGCGAGAGGTTTGGGGTCTTCTGTGTATGGAAACGACGTCGGTCAGAGCTACTGTTCCGCCGTTTCCACTTGTTCTAGCAAAAAAATGCCATACAGCACAAAACGTAAAGATGTTATGAGCTTTATACTGAAATAGCGCAGAGCTGAACGTGGCCCACTTTTTTAATTGCTATGCAGCCGCCCGCCCCCACAGAACATCTATCTAGTAATTGTTTGATCTCTGCGCAGTTTAAAGAGCATGCTCAATTTATAGCGAACAGCACAGCTCCAGTTAGCATTTCCCTGGGCTCTTTGTTAATCTAAACGGAAAACGGTGTAGTTCAGACTTCAGAGTCACGAAAAGTCAGTAGGCTAGACCACATTTTCCAAGGGGGTACCAATGCCAGAGGTCTACAATGGTAATAAAGAAATGTCCGTGTAGGGAGTTCCAGTCATCCAATCATTGCTGACAAGTGGAAATAACGGAATAACCAAAGGATTACAGCTGCAACCATGCGCAAATATCGTTGCGACAAAGGACACGAAACGTTATTACCTGCAGGTCAGTCACGCATCTAAACTGGTTCGGGTTGGCAGCATCTGAATAATTACATAATCGCGGCAGAGAAGCCGTTGTACTGTCAGAACCTATAATGTTAAATTCACCTCATGAAACTAGTCATTTATTAGGCTATTATATTTTCTACGGTCCTCTCCTCGTGAATGAACGTTATCGGAGTATGCTACAGTAACCCATTGATTTAGCATTGTTTTAATGACCTATTTTACGCTCGTTTCTAGTTTTTCTCCTTCAGTTTAGTTCGTCACGTCTTGTTTTCCTACGAGCTCAGGGCAGCTGTCACCTCTTATAAAGCTCATTGTTGGCCTGAGTCACAGAGAAAATGTAGCCTAGGCTAACCATTCCCTCGGTTCTAGCGTTTTGCTGCGTCTGACTTTTTTGAGTCGTGTGATAATGTAGTAAAAGTAATTTACCTTGACATCGCATTAGTAGAACGCGTGAAGGCGATAACGTATCATTACTGGATTTTGCTTTCCCAGTAAAAGCGCTAAAAACGCGTCCATGATCTATAAATTATTGGTTTGCGCAGAGCTGCCTTTTGGCAAACAAAAATGTCCCTTTCCTGTTCTCGTGTGTTTATTGATTTATTTATTCCAACGCAAACGTATCGCACAAAGCACACTAAAAGGCATTATTGTGTCTATTAGTCAAATTCAGTGTTTAGATCCACCCCCCCCCCCCCCCCCCCCCCCCCCCCCCCCCCCTCCCAAAGCAGATATAAAAAGCTTACACACTCCTCGCTACCCTCGCATTGTTCGGGGGTTGCCATGGAAACTGGCGCAGCTGCGGAGCAGCAGACTTTGGCTGCCGTGCGCGAGGCGAGTCGGTCTGCTTTTTTGTGTCGCGCCCACGTGACCCGCCAGCTAATCGCACTCCAGCGGACGGCGATATCGCGCCAGGACCCCATACTAGATAATGTTTACCAACATCGGCCACATGGCCCCCTTTTTTCCGCAGGGCGGCCCAAAATATGTCAACCTCGGGTGATTTGTCAGGCCCTGGGCCAGCCCCTCTGGACACGGATGAAAAATCTGTCACCAGTGACTGTGAGGCGGGAGCCAGGCTGGGGACCGCCGAGAGAGAGAGAGAGAGAGAGAGAGAGAGAGAGAGACTCGAGCGGCACCTCAAGCCCGACCGCTTCACTCTCCTCATCCACATTAAACGGTCGTCTGTTTCGCTGACCGAATCACTAATAAATTGCCCCTCTCTCGCACGTTGTCTGCGCATTAGGAGCAGACAAAGGAGCAGAACTGCTCATATCTACCAGCACCGAAGTGGGAACAAGGCAGAAATGTATAATTCTATTCTTACTTTCGCCTCACTTCTGAAGTTCAAAATTTAAAATATTCATAATGGACAAGGGCAACGTGACTCCACTCAGACGTCGCTCAGAGTTTCTATTGTTTCTCTCTCGCAAGCATGGAGTGCTGTATTTAAATCCATTCTGGTGTGGGCCCTCTCCATGGCAGACTTCAATCAAGTCCTCTGGCGCTTGTGTTTGTTTTTTTTTTTTTGGGGGGGGGGGGGGGGGCAGGGGGGGTAAGTGACTGTCAGGGCTGCCACCGTGGGTGGCTCTCGCAGCCGAAACAGCCGTGGGAGAGGCACGGTGCCATCTGCCGTGTGGCCCCAGCCTTGCCACCCTAATGGTTACGGAAAGCATTAGCTGCAACCCGATAGCGGGGGCGGGGGCGCGCGGGGGGGGGGGGGGGGGGGGGTGTGGGGCTTCCCTGGGACGAACCCGGGACGAGTCGCCCTGTTACTCCTGGATGTCTGGGACGGGAGCGGCTACCAATTACGTAATGGTGACCTCTCTGTCTCCCACGGAAGGAAGTTCACCTTCCAATGCCCTCCTTCACCCCCCCGCCTCGCCCCCAAACTTCTGTTTCCCCCTTGTCAGCCGAGTGTTGGGAATAATGAGATTATTCGTTCATCCGTCCAGGTATGTTCTGACCAGAGAGACCCAATGCGGTACGGCAGCCGCACACTCCCCCTCTCTCCCCAACACGCACGTTTCCACTCAGGCAAAACCGAGAGGACCGCTTCTGTAGGTGGTCACGGAGGCAAGGCTGGAGTATCTTATCTATATCGCACAATCTCTTATCTGCTAAGGCCAGCCATTATCAGTGGGCGTGAAAACGCACAGCTTACTAGATGATTCGGTTCAAGTACGGCTAAACGGTTTTATCATTTATTTTCAAAATAAATAAAAAAGTTTTTTTTTCCCTAAACATGTATTTTGGTGTTCAGAACTAGGTGCCTTGTCTCGTCTCCTAGGAATCACTGACCCTCAGTAAAGGCGGACGGCAGTTTGACTTTGAGACCCGATGTAAAAGACAGCGAACATTTGTACAATCCCTCAAATCAAAAGTGACAAGAAAACGAAGAAAATGAAAAGAAAAAAAAGAAAAAGATTTTACGGTCTTAAATATTGACAGATGTCCAGATACGTGGCGGTACAGATTTAGCTGTGGAACCGCGTATATTTATCCTGGTTTACATACACTGGACAGGACCTGGCAGGTTAAGTACAGTGGCATCGTCTGTCTGTTCTATTTTAGCGATGGCATGCCAGTTGGTGGAAGCTGACGCATTTGACCCCTGGAGTAAACCGCCTCCACGTCCACTGTAAATCCCCCTAACACTCCTAAGTGCGCCCCCCCCCGCCCCTCGCCCCCCCCAACCCACCCCCTACGCACTTGACATTGAAGTTCAGCCATCTTGCATTAAACAAACATATGGCCAAAGCTTTACCTTAATTAATACATATTATCCCCCTGCCTGGCCCTTGCCATTATGCATGCATGCAGTAATAGGCTTAGAGGAGGACCGCCTCAAATCAAATCCACTGGCTAACCCGCACCGGACCGGGGCGATAATTCATTCGGAATTAACCCACGAGGAGCAGACACTGCCAGCTACAGATCCAGGGGAGATGCGCTCGGAGAGAGAGAGAGAGAGAGAAACGTTTTCACTACAACAACAGAAAAGGCAGCCATGACCAAGTTTAGCATAACAAAGCAGAAACCCAACAAAGGTTTCTATGTCCTGGAGGGCAAATCACTGTATGAGATATTCCTCACTTGTACTGTACTGGGGGGGGGGGGGGAGGGGAGGTAGTAATCATAAGGGCTGGAAGGAAATATTGTCATTGTGAAGCTCAAAGCATTCGGACTGGACAGGGTTGGACCGGTCCTGTGGAAGATCACATACACTCTTTATGTCTGGAATTCAAACAGCATGACAGAAAAGAAACTTCAATGTAAAATAAAAAAGACCCTGCAAGATGTCTTTATTTAGTTTGTAACCAGTGCTGTGAACTGGGCTGGAAAGAGCTATGCGTTCTGTTATGTCAGAGTGCTGGTCGGTGTTTCAAATGCATTTCATGTCATCACGGCCTTGTCTGACCTATAGCACATTTTTATTTTTATTTTAGACATTTAGCAGATGCTCAGTCTCCTACAACGTACATTGTTTTTTTTCCTATACATACAATCCATTTACACAGATGGATATTTATTGAATCAATTCAGGTTAAATACCTCGCTCAAGGGAACACCGGCAATGCCCCACCCGGGAATTGAACTGCAACCCTGGAGCACATGTTACCTGACATGCCCAGCTTACAGCGGCTAGCCACAAAAAATATTAACATTAGCCGGCGTTTCACACCCATTTATACTTAAAATGTTAAGTAATCGGGTGGCAATTGTGTTAACTTTTTCAGAAAAACTGGGTTGGACTCACATTTATACATCAGCAGGAAGAGCTGTCACCAGTGCCATCGGTGACAGCTGATGGCAACGGTGACGGCTCACCGAGTTCACCAAGACAAGTAAGGTCTTGGCGAACAAACCATTTTCCCAGTCATTCCGAAAACAACACGCAAAAACGGATGCAGTTAAAATGTTCTATATTTTTTGGGTTGTAAAGTGAATTGTTGTTTTTTGTAATTTTCCGAAGTTAGTACAGTAAGTACCACTGCCGTTATGTGCTCTTGTATTCTGATGCATTTAAAAATTTTACTCAACACTGATGCCCCACCAGTCAGCGTCAGTGTTGAGAAAGCGATACTCGTCTGAAAAAGGCACAGTTAACTGAATCTGCGGTTGTTTTAAGTTAAAATGCAAGTAAAACCAAATTGTTTTGAGGCGCACAGCAAAGGCCATTTATTCATTATGCATTTTCCAATCTCGCTCGCAGGCTCATCCAGTGTGTGTTATGTTACACACGTTCAGCGCAAATAAGACTTGTTTTCTGTTTCGCGCGTTTACACTAGGGGGGGAAAAAAACAAGATCATAAGGGAAGAAACAAGATGATAAAAAAACAGCACAGCATGTCCTTTGTGTGCACCTCCAGTGGCCATTTTTCTATGTAATATAAATCCCTGGGACACGAACACGGACGATAAAAAACATTAAATAAACAGCGTACCAGTTATAGGTGGGCTCTGTTTGCCAGGGTTTTTTTTTCTGTTGCTATTGATGCCAGGGTCCACCATCTGCTGTGGTTTTCTCACAGGTGTGAGGGACTATCCACTCCGCACAAAGTGTAATAACGCAGCACAAAGAGCCAATGTGCTACAATAATTGCTCGACACATAAAGAGGAAAGGGGCCAGAACATTCGATCAAAGTTTAGCAAGTCCGCCCGGATTTGCATACAGATGGAACGGTCGGGTCAGCCCACTGTGAGCTGCTTCACTGGCTGAGCTCAGGGACCTCCAAACAGCCTCTTTTTTTAAACAGAGACTTAGGCAGACACACACACAGACACACACACACACACACACACGCACACACACAGACACACACACACACACACACACACACACACACACACAGATACACACACACACACACACACACACACAGACACACACACACACACACACACTGAACACACACATGCACACACACACACATTCACGCACACACACACACACACACACACACACACACACACACACATAGAACACACACAGACACACACACACACATGAAACACACACACACACACACACACATTCACACACACACATGCACACATGAAACACACACACACTGAACACACATGCACACATACACACACACACACACACACATGAAACACACACACACAGACACACACACACACACATGAAACACACACACACACACACATTCACGCACACACACACACACATGCACACACACACACACACACACACACACACATGCACACACACACACACATTCACGCACACACACAGACACACACACACATGAAACACACACACACACACACATTCACGCACACACACACACACATGCACACACACACACACAAAGAACACACAAAGACACACACACCGAACACACACACACAAACGCTGAACACATACACACACACGAGGACACATACACACACGCTGAACACACATACGCACAAACACACATGCTGAACACACACACACACATACATCAAACACACACACTCACACACTTACACACACACACACACTGAACACACATACATAAACACACACACACATACACACACACATCAAAAACACACCATATACACACACGTGCGCGCACACACCACGCACACGCACACAGACACACATACATTTGCTCACGCTCCCCACAAATGACTCCACCCCCCACACACAAAAAACACTCACGCCCACACACAATACATACTTGTTCATTGTGAACGAGCCAACACCCCCCCCCACCCCACCCCACCCCACACACATGCCCCCAAACACGTGTTCACAATGCATACCTACTCTCCGTGAACCAAAGCATCTCAAGCACAAACACACACACACCCAAGACCAAATGCTTACATGCACTTCACACAAACATGCATGTGCGCACACACACACACACCTTTCACTAGGACACTGAGGAGACTCTCTGAATAGTCTTTTCAAGTGCATGTCCTTGGGAAGAGAGAGGGAAAAAGAGACAGTGCGAGAGAGGAGTGCGACAGAGAGAGTGAGCGAGACAGAGGTGAGAGAACGGAGAGAAGGAAGGGAGAAAAAGAGGGATATATATACGTTCTTTTTTTAAATGAAAGCAGGGGTGTAAGGGGGTCAGGGAGCTGGGACAGCGTCCAGGAAGAGTGTGCATGGGGAAAGTGTGTCCGGTCGGCAGAGAGGCACTGAAGACTGAAGTTTTGCATGAAGATGCACACGACAGTAGCTGGCAGCATCCATAATCCATTCCAAGGCCGTGGAAAATTGCAGTAATCCCCAAAAGTATTCATCTAATAAGAATAGATTCAAAATTCAATTTAGCGCTGTAATTGGTTTTAATAGGGTGTCCCTCCAAAGGTTGCCAAAACCATTTTGCGAGTTAATGTGACTAGTATTTCTAATGACATGTAACCCATTAAAACAAAACATTACGCGCATTCATTCAGCCAAATTCACCCTCTTCGGATCCACAGTCAATAAGACGGACTTTGTTTCAGTCTCTTCTATGGCTAAATTCTACTTCTTCACCAGGACAGGTTTCCTGCTAAATCCTTTGAGGTGTGAGATCACAAATATGTGATTAGAAGTTTCTTAACTGAGCATTCTAACACTGATGTCACAATCACTACTAGTAATTGAAAACAATTGAGTTTTAGAAGACTGACTGAAAAAAGAAGTAAATTAAACATTCCAAAAACCTACTCTTCAAAGGGATAAAAGTCCCATTATCATTTCTTTAATGAATTTTCAGCATAAAATAATAAGGCGTGGTAAGCCGGTCCACTATAGCATAGTTGTCATATTGCTGTGCCAACTCAACAAAATATGCATCGATAAGCAATAAACACGACATGAATAGCATGGATACAAAAAACAACAACAACAGCAACAATAACAGCAGCAACAAAAGCAACAGTAATATAATACATTTTTAAAAATATTGTCACTCAATTCACACCGCCAAAATGACCACACCTCAGTGTGAGGAACAAGACATTTGGTGGGAAAAACACCAGGAACTATGATTGGCTGCGGGTCTACTAGCGAGCAGCTCTTATAAGGTGGAAAGGGAAACAATATTTTACTTTTTTATGTGAAACTTGACCTTTAATCGGCACCAGAGCCAAACATTAATACTGCCTCTATTAACCTGGAAAAAAAACCTGGTGCAGAGACGGAATGACCTGTAGCGATATGCATTAAAGAATAATGAATACGTTCTACCCTAGCCTACTGAACATAATCTTACTGTGTAAGAGCCCCAATAAAGGGGTTCACATCTCTGCTAAGTCTTTGAAAATGGGCTCCAGATGCTCCAAGTGTTAAGGCCATAATTCAAAATGTCCGACATTAAATATTATTGCAGTCCCCCCCTCCCCCCCCCACATAGAAACCGGTTCCGTTCCCTGGACCGCTACGTTTCAATAAGAAACTAATGAGCGACCGGACCCCAGGTACAAAACAAATGCATCACTGTCACGTTGGTGCAGGATTTCTTTTAGGGCTACCGTGTACATACATTTAAGGAGAGATTCATGGCCCACTTCTCTTGGAGCGGGGAAAAAAAAAAAAAAAAGGTTTTCCGCTCTGTAATAAACATTTACTGTTAGCTAAACTTTTCACCTTTTGTACTGAAATAAGTCATTGAATATTACCAAACGGTGGGTCTTTCAGGAAAAGTTGAGAGGAAAGTGATAAAACAGAACACTGCAAATTCCACTTAAAAAAAAAACAAAAAAAAACCAAACAGGAAATTCAGAGGTGGAGTGTTGAACAAGGAGGAAAAACAAAAGAAAAAGGGAAGGGGGTGGGGGGGGGGGGTTCTGCGGGCTGGAGAAAGTACCTTGTATACTGATTACTGTGACCACCCTGCACCTGTTTTTGATTGATGATTCACGATTAGCACTCTCAGCAGTTGAAAGATAACCCCACAGCAGCTGAATTAAGTGATACGGCATGGGAGGCCGTGCTGCATCGTGCATACAGTCTGGGGGCGACACAGCTCAGGAGGCAAGAGCGGCTGTCTGGCAGTCGGAGGGTTGCCAGTTCGATCCCCCGCCCTGGGAGTGTCAAAGCGTCCCTGAGAAAGACGCCTAACCCCTAATTGCTCCCAACGAGCTGATTGGCGCCTTGCATGGCAGCCTTGAGAGGCATCAATTGTAAAGCGCTTTGGATATATAAATATATAGATAAAAGCGCTATATAAATGCAGTCCATTTACCATTACAGTCACAGCTACAGGGGAGCTGTGAGGCACGACATGAAGTGGAGCAAAGCTGGCAACCCCCCTGCAGCCCTGACTGTATTCAGGATACAGCATGGCCCTCGAGTGCCGTATCACTTTCATAAAACGGTTACAATGTACAGAAAAATTTATTGACACAACATTATTTATTTTGTAATATTGTTTAGTTAGTCGCCATTTGTGCGCAGAGTGATACTGTTTACAAACAGGCTGCTTGAGTAACTTTTACTGTATTGGATTTACAATCATTGTAGAACGTGGTAAGCATCCAGGGTTGAAACTATTTTATAATCCTTTTCACCTGACTGTTGAAGCGAAGCAATTTTCACAAATAAAGATGTAATTCTAACCGAGATATTAGGTTAATTTTCTCAAAGAAATACAGACAAGATATTGATTCTAGTTATTTTGGAAACTGAATTGATTTCACAGGAGAGTCACAAATGTGATACTATCCAACATACAACCAGCTAAAAATAAACAGGCTTCTGATGGGCTATCCTTGTTTAAACTGGCACGGTTCTTAATAGCTTCAGGTCAGTAATTATCGAAATAGGAGCAGCTTGCCTGTCACCACTGGTAACGTACACGTTAAAGCTTGTTTACATTAAACAGCTTCGTTTGAGTCGGACGAGCTGAGCTTCGTCGGACATCAGGCAGCGAGATACCCGCTGTCATCCCCTTCCCTGAGTTCGGAGCGAGCGGGGGGAGGGGGGTTCCAGATCTGAGGAGCCAGTGGCGGCACTCCGCACCGTGTGATGTAATGCCGATTTAACGGTCATTACCGCGTCCGGCGGTGGTAATCGGCCTGCTCTCTGATCTTTATAGCCTAGGAGGATGGCGACCTTTGACCCCTCTGGGTGGTGGTGGTGGTGGTGGGGGGGGGGGGGGGGGGTTGGGGGTTAGGGGCTCTCCCTTCATGACCCGCCGGCTCAGATCGCCGTTTCTCTTGTTTCATTCATCCCGCGTTTAACTACCCCTCCCAAAAAAAAATAAAAAATACGAGACGCACTCCAACTCCTGCAAATCCCGTCGTACTGCGATGGCGGGACCGGGCCTATTGTTCGGCCGGCCGCAAATCGGGGAGCGTTCTGCAGGTTCAGCAGGACCCGTTTCCTCATCCTAACGACCACATCCTACCATGGGGGCCCAGGGGGGGTACAGGAGGGGGTTTTGACCCCCTGTGATCTGGCCTCTCGACGGTTATCTGTCTCTTTGATCAGAAAGGCTCACATCGAAATCCTGGGACAGGCCAACCTGACTGAGTGAATGTAGGACAACTCCGGAGGAGAAAGACGGTTAATGAAACTGACGAGGGGGGTGGGGGGGTGGGGGCGGGGGGGGCTTGGCGGTGGTGGCAGACACATCCTTTTCATCTTTCAAATTAATTTTCCTTATTAGTCCAGCCTACTTGAACGTTTCTAATCTGATTCACCCAAAATTTGGGATATTTTGAGGACTTGGCGTGTGGGGAGTAGGGCGTGCATGCCGGGTGGTGGAAACGGGGGGGGGGAGGGGGGTGGGGGGGGTTGAAGCAATGGGACAGTAATTGTTCTGGAGAGGCTGTCCGTTTCATGTAACAGGAACACACACAGATGCATAGGGGGCATAATGCAGACAGATACTGCTGCATTAATTCCAGCCGTCCCATCATGCAGTGCGTATTATTTATGCTGTTCTATATTAAAACATTTCTGCACACCTAAACGTTTGTGTCACCGGGGTGGAGGCCGGGGGAGTGAAAACAGATCAGATTATTATTTGTAATAAATATGAGCAATGAAGAAGTGAAGATATAGCATCTACATCATGTGTACAGGAGAGCTGACTCTGGATGATGGGACAAGTGCGCATTTTCCCCCGTAGTTTCAAAAGGAAAACATGTTTTCCCTAGCAAGCATTTTTCTATAGAAGATTAACGGTTCAAATTCACATGGGGGTCTGGGGGAAACTTGGTTTTCAAACACCTTATTTCTATCTATTTCTGTACAGATTGCCCATATTTAAAATATATGTATTCAGTTATTCACATGCACTGCAATTCTACTTTCATTAAAAAAAGATATTAAACCAAAATTTTAACAAAAGCATTTGTTTTCATTTTCATGAACATTATCACCTCTGTTTCCAAAGAGCACCAACAGTTAAATGTTACTACACCCCTGAAGAACACCGAGTACCTCTTCACTTAAGTCACATGGAATGAAGTCACACTGTTTCTTCACCAAGCTGCAAAAAAGAATTCAGCAAATTAATTCTGCCTGCTATCTTAATTTGGGTCTGTCGGCCTTTTTGATAAGAGGAGTGTGAAGGTGCATGAAGTGTGAGGGCGATGTGGCCTTATTTCCTTGTTCAGAAAAAAGAAAAAAACCATGCCTGTCAGTCACCACCACATCTCCAGCGCACTGTGAGGCCCAATACAGCTGAGGTGTGCTCTCTCCTCCTATGAGTGAAAGACTACCGTATAATCCACCTCATATACACAGGTTTCATTTTTACTCTTTTTTTTTTTTTTTGGTGTGAGGTCACAAATGTGTGATTGGAACGTTCTTGACTGAACATTCCAATGCTGATGTAACGATCGCTACTGGCGGCTGAAAGCCATGGAGTTCTAGAACACTGACGCAAAATACTGAAAAAAGAAAAAACATTCCAAAAAAAAAACCATACTCTTCAAAAAGGTTAAACTTTTGCGGGAGACACACTGCTAGACCACCTATTCTCGCGGGGTCAGACGTCAAGTCTCACAAACATGCAAGCTAGTCTAAGCAATTGATTCATATGAAAATACTGAAGGGGGGGGGGGCATGTCTCCCTGCCCCCCCCCCCCCCCCCCCCAAACCTACACGTATGATCCACCCTGCAGGCCACGCACTACTGCAGGTAGCCGGGGATGATCAGAGGAGAGGTGCGTCTCTCACTGATGACAACTAGTAGCCTGTGGGCACTGGGGTCCATTGTTGGGAGGTACAAACGCCATGGCAACCTGAGGAACCTGGAGGAGCCCTGAAGACCTGAAGACTGACTTTAACCCATTCTATTCCATGATGGCACAAAGCCAATCATGTTCCGCTACTGCAAACTCATAGGTAGCTGTCTACAGACATAACCAAGGCTCGAACCTAAACCAGGGCTTCTGCCTTTGCACCTTGTACACTTTCCACATTTATTAAAAATGGTCTAATTTTTTATTCAGATCATAAACAGATAGCATAGTGAGAAGTGAGACCCTTTGTTTTTGAACAGAAAAAACAGTGCATCAGAAACAAACTTTATCCGGTTCTGCACGCAGGGCAATGACCCAATCAGAGTAGTAGTAGGCTACAACAGACACATTGTGTTTACATCATCTCTTTGTAATGGAAAAGGCTAATTAAACAAGTGGGGGTGATCATGCATTTTAAAATGAATCTGCGTCTCAGTGTCTGTTCTGTTCCACTCATTAATGAGACATTAGAAGGAAGCAGGCTAGTTTCGTACTCGCTGTGCCTTGTTTATAGCCTGGTGATACTGCACATTTGCTATTAAGCGAGATGCAACTCATTGGCGAGAAAAGCATTTACGTTCTCACTCCTTCTGACAAACAATAGTTTTTTTGCTCGTCTCGCCGCTGTTTAATTTTTTATTATCACCGCGGTAGAGAAAAGCTTTAATAAAATGTGCCATAAGCCTGTTTCAAGGCTGCCCCGACCTTTCATGCCTTCAGTCTACGACCAAGTCCAACCTACCGGCAAAGATTTTCCAACCAAGGCTCTGACACCGCATTGTATGTTTAATGTAATAAGGAAAATGTTCAGGCCAGTAGAAATAAAAATTAACTTCTCAAAGCAATGATCTGTCTTCTACTATATCATGTGTAATGGCGACACACACAAGGGATGAGTTTATGATGACCCCAGGACATGGACACACTTTTGCAGAGACCTTTCCTTGCAGGATCATTCCGGGTTCTTTTAAATTAAGGGGAAAAAAATAGCATTCAATGAAATGACCTTGGTTTCTCTAAATATCCACAAACACAACATTGTGGTCAAAGAATCTTCCCCAATCCCCTTCTAGGAGTCATGAACCCTGCTATCTGATCATTTGACAAATTGATGATCTGTAAAAATCCTGTTCCTGTGACACTGACCATACACAGTAAAGTCATTGATGCCAAAAGGTTTTTATGATTCCTCGCTTCTTGGAATTTAAGCGTTTTCTGTGGTTTTACAGATGGGATTTTGTTCCATACTGTTATTGTTAAGATTGTGGAAGATTATGGGCTTGTTCATCAGTTGTCTAACATCTGGGCTTTCAAAGCAGTATATAATGAAATGGTATAATTTGACAAGTCACATTCTTAATACCATCTGCATATGTTCTTCTTTTCCATTAAAATGTAACATCGGGTTTAATACTGAAGCTGCGTTAACAATAACACTAAGCGATGATAAATACAACGCAGCGCTTGACCTTCGCGTCTGTGTACTGACTTTAATTACTGCGTTTTACAAACAAGCTTTGCAAACAGTGCTTAATTTGTACTTCGGTTAACTAGGTGCACCTACGACGCTACGGATCGAATCGCCGCAGACCTGTTCGACTTCCGCGTCAAACCGTTCGGTCGCGATCTCCTGCCGGCTCATTATTGCGAAGTCTTTCCCATGACCGCTCACCTGAGACCGAGCCAATAAAGGCTCCCCCGCCCGCCTGTCGGCTCACGGTGAGGGATCAGCGGTTCGGAGCGAATCCCTGGCACGGAGTTTAATCGCCCTGCTTGATTCTTGACTCCGCCACATACATGCAAATGAAGGCATTTCCCCGGATAGGCTACGTTGTTTGTGTTCTCTAATGACCAAGCTCTTTGCGCCTTTTGTTGCCGAGAGCACTTTAGAGCTAATGAGCGCTATTAAGATCATGAGAATGCAAGAACTGCTATGGCAGGAAGAAGAAAACAATTAAACATGTAAGTTGAGCAAAATAGACTTCTTCGATCCGGTCATTCTCGTTCAATACTAAACAAACAGAACGTAGCCTAACTGAATTTATTATCCTATCTGATTAGGAAATCTGCAAACACGTATTCTCTGATGGCTGTTGTGACAGACACTAGTGTTTTTAAAAAAACGTCCGTTGACAATTAATCTATTTTAACTGACCTTTGTTATCCGTACTACATTTGTAGCGAAACGCAGTGTGCAAATCCTTGGATTACACGCAAGGTTGCTTTTGGTTGAATTAAATTTATGCAATTACATTGCTTTCCAAAGAACCATCAAATGCCAGCAGCTCAACGCATAATTGTAATGAATTGGGCCCCAGGCGCTAGCAAATAACAAACCTGGCTCACTTTTTATCGGTTGGTAGTTTCTGCATGCGTAACAAATCGGATTGGATCTGACCTTTGCCATGCAAATGCGGTTGGCCAGTGAATTGGTCATTGTGAGGGTATACACCAGTAAATGCCCCATCTGTGATGCTTCTTTGAGTTAACCCACTGTCTCCAAAGACAGACCAGATGAATGTTTGAATTTAAACTCAATTCACACTTTTTTGTACGTCGCGTCTGTAAGATCAAGATTCTGGTCACAGTGCAGTAGGCCTCAGTGCTCCTGTGTGTTCCCGCAAACTAGTGGCAAGTGGCACATGGGTTTAAATAAATCAAATGTCAAATCAATATTTTTAATTGATTTTGTTTTATTATGCACTTAATACAGACCTGCTTTGGTTTTATATCGGGGTATGCAAGCATGGAGGTATTTACAGCTGGGACAAGAAGTGCCGTATTCCATTAAATAAATAATAATCAGTTATTTTTTTCTCAAAATAACTCTCTAAGTTTCCTGCAAAAAGATAAAAGCCATTATGAAAAATGTTCTTGCAGTGCTCAGTTTTGGCCTCTGGACAGGAATACACACAGATTTTTTATTTTTATTTTTTTATTTTATTGCCGCGGTTATTGCTGTTGGTTTATTGTGCCTCTTTGAATAGTGTCTGGTCTAGCTATTGGATGAAAAGCGTGGCTGTGAATCAGTGGAACCCTGGGAGGAGCAGGAAGATTCTGAGAGCCATGACTGACAAGGGCCCTCAAAAGACTGTCCTGCAATTGTGCAGGGCCGGGGTGGCCCTGGGGACGAATGTGAGGTCTTTAAATTGGGCCCGAAAATCCCTGGCAGGACCCCTGCCTGTAAGCCAGAGAGGTAGGAGGAGGGGGGCACGGAGGGGGGGCACAGGGGGGTGATCAATGCCCAGCTGATTGCAGTAATGCCTGAATGGGGGGCTTACTTTCAGCAACATTGGGCCGTGGAGGGGGAGGGGAGGTGGTAGGTCTGTCCAGGGGTCCTGATATGGGCTGGCACCTAAATCCAGAGGCATTCGGGGAATCAGAGATCTATGTATGTAAAAGTTACAGGCATTTCGCGGACGCTCTTATCCAGAGCGACTCACACAACTTTTTTCTTCCAAAAAGACAACTAATCAGCAAATGAGGACGGTTTGGTTGTATTACATCACATTATATAAGACATTTAGTCACAATATAGGTGTCGATTCTATCTACATGTAAAATGCAAACTACTGGACTTACTCATTGGTGTGATGTCAAATCCAATACAGCACATTTTCCCTGTGAGAAAACTATGAACTTCTTTGTCATACTGACAGGACCAAAGTAGCTTCAACTGCTCTCCTGTGATTTTATCCTCTGCACTTAACTGACCCCAAAGTCAGCAAGCCTGGGTGTCATTTCTCCGAAAACGTCATAACTTATATCTTAATATGCCCTGTTACAAGAGAACAAAATGCAGAAAATGCCTCAGAGACCATGCCCTGTACCCCTTCCCACTGGCATTCCTCAGAAACGTAATGAGTAACCAATGGAAACCGGGGCAACGTTGTCATTGGCTGCGTTCATCCATCACTGATAATGTCGCCGGACAGCTGTGTGTTCAGCGCCCCCTCTCTTCCTCATTCCAGGGATGCTCGGTGACGGGGCCTGTGTTTGCACGGAGATTTTCGCTATCGCTAATCATCCCCGCACCACTTCCTTCGCTGTTTAACCCCCCCCCCCCCCCCTCCCTCCCCCCTCCCCGTGCAGGGGCAGATGGCGGAATCAATGAGGGGGGGGGTAAGGGGGGGGGGCTGAGTAACAATGGCGTAATGAGAATTAGCGGTGTGGCGGAGGACGGGGAGCCTGGCTGTTTAGTCTGGGCCTAATGAAGAGCTCACATTTGACCTGCTTTCTGCTGAGCCGCGGGCGCGGGCTATGCCAGGCTCCTGCTCATAGGCAGGGCGAATGCAGCAGGCAGGAAGACGGCTGCGTCGTCACCTCGCTCGTAGCAAACAGAGAGGAGCTCCACCAAACATGGGTTACGTTTGTAACAGCACAACAGAATAAAATCAGAACCAAAACAACAATGCCAATCTTGATTGGCCTACATTTTACTCTCAGGTAGTTCCTACAGGGATCCAGGAAAGATAGCCAGAAAGTATCCACCAATCATCTTTGGCTTTGTTCTCAGTTGTTACCAAAGTAGTCCTTGATTGGGTCATCTCTGTCTTCTATGACATCATAGTCATTTTACCCCTATTATGTAAGCCCTGGTTGTGGGCCATTGGTTGCATTTCAACATCTGTATTCCTGCTCTACTACATTCAGTTTCCTTAGTAACCCCAAGATGATCTGAGCAATTAGTCTGCAAAATTTTATATTAGTTTGGTTCAAATACGTATGGTTTAATTGGACGTTCAATCCTGCCATACAGAATTATACATAAATAAGTGGGCTTGTCGTAGCTACCATCATTACCATATCAAACGCAGTTTTAGAGCAGTGTTCCTTTCGAGTATCAGGTCACTTTCAGCATGGGGAAAGCTTCGTTAGTGGCAGGCAATGAACATTGGAATGCAGTTATTTGCACTGTCAAATCCAGAACACTGATGACATCACAATTGAGGGGGCAAGAGAGCGAAACTAATGTAAGAGATCTAGAGAATATAGTAATTGTGAATCTTCGTTGAATGTTGTTACTCTGTAGTTGGTTGATGTTGCCTAAAATGGGGTGTGTATGCTGGGATCGACTTGGGGGTGGCGGGGGGGGGGGGGGGGGGGGGGGGGGGCAGCTGGGAAAAGCAGCTGGGAAAGGGGGGGTGTAATAGCTGCCGAAACAGGCACTGCAAGTTCTGTATGCACAGGCGAGTGAAACTCTTGAAAAGAACTCCACGGTCTCCTATAAAGTCATGTCTGCTTACACGAGAGAAACGTGCCACCCAGTATAAAGCGTATGCTAACAATGTCCTGCGATGAACTGCATAGTTTGGCTCACTGAAATACATTGCGTACCACCAACCTTGCAGAGCCGACATGTCCGCCCCCACGACGCGTTCGTTGAAGACTCTCCCAAGTTAGGTCTCCGTGACTTCATACGTGTGCTGTAGCTGCAGAAACACAAAACAAATGAAACTGAAGTTGGCGAGTGAATACTTTCATCTATTGAGAGAAGGAGCAGGGCATTAAATGGCAGCTTTAAAATCTCTGACAAACTGTTCCCTCACACACTGATTCTGATCAAACCGAGATGCTAGCACGTGTGAAATTTGAGTTTTTAATGAGAGTTTTTATCCCACTACTGTGGTATACTGGTGGGAACTGGTGTTTATGCTTGGACAGTGTAAATAATTGCATCTAATGGCCAGTGCCTTTTATAAATCCTGTTATGTCAAGAGGATTATGTTACAGTACATCCCTTGCATAATCTGCAATCAAATCCCCCTTAGATTACACCACGTAACACTAAAAGCAATCTGTCCTTCTTGCGAATGTTGCAGCTTACCACCAAGACATGGCTCTAGTACTGTACAATGTGTTGCATGCATTGTCCAATCAGAGTGCAGATGCGTATCACATGCGTATCAGACTCTCTTCTGTCAACAATACATAGTTGCTAGCCCCTTGTCTGCCGTTTATTTTTCTCGATTGATTTGCTCTTCATATATATGTCCAAGGTCAATTAAATCTAAAGTACATAGGGCCTGATTTAAGACCTTTATCAAATGCAAAACTAATAACACAACCAACGATTGGTGCAAAACAAATACCCATGACCAATCATTGACAATGTTATTGGTTTTTGAATGCACAAAATGGTTTTGCAGGTGCTGAAGGTCTTAGTAAATCAGGCCCTTAATGTCTGTTTTTTTCTTGTTTAAACAGTCACCCTTTGCAATCTCTCTCATCTCACATACCATCCTTATTCTTTATTTTCTGCACAATATTAAAATTATGCGAACTTATATGAAGTTAATACGTTCATATACAGCTGGCTGGCTTTCGTGCACCTTAGAAACTGTCACTCAGACCCACTCCTGACCCCAGAGGTTGTAGCAATTGGAGGATAAGGCATCATGACAACAAGAGTGGGCGGAGCTACCGTATGCGGTCGGTGACTCAACAGTTGGGACCAATCATTGCGTTACGTTGTGAAGAGCAAAATCTTTTGATTGGTTCAAACAAGAATCTCAACGGCCCATCATGACTCTGAGGCAGCACACGGTAAAATGTTCAATGTTCAGATGACTCTTAGCGTATACATATGAGTCCAACAACCACATGTACTCCGTCACAGCTGAATTGACACTGGATATTTTACAGTGTAGACTGCCACCATTTTGCCACACTGAAAAAACATACGCCAGAAATAACTGCAAAGCAAATACCACAGTGGGTGGACTGCAACAGATTAAAATCAGAATTTAGCATTTCTAGGAGAATCTCTCATCTTTGTCAACATCCTCAAGACCACACATATGGAACTGTACTGATGTTAGTTTTTGCCCCTTTGGCCTATAAACACCATGAACAACCATGAAAATAAAATGCAGCGCTATTCCCAAATCAATGGCGTTTTTCTCTCCGGTGCAGAACTAGAGTATTTCAGGCTAAGCTAAAATGCGCGTGTTTGCTGTCTGTAATTAGCTTGTTTAAAAAGACTGGCCTTGCTCGTTGAAGGGAGAGAGTGTTTAACGGCTTAATGAATAGCTTTGGCGAGTCAATGAATGGTTTAGAAACCCGGGAACAAAAGGCATACGCGGAGGAAAGACTGCCAATTTAACGGGCCCCCCAACCCCCCCCCCCCCTTCCCCGGAAGACTGCTGTACTGTCTTCTGGAACGGGTTCCATTAAAACCAGGACAGCTGCCTTCCAACCGCTAAGCTTGATAAACGACCGAACAGCCGCGCGTTCGCCTTTCGAGCAATTTGCCCTTCACCCGGAGGGACGAGGGCGGCTTTGGGCTGCCCCGTCCGATTGGAGCCAGGGGATGCCGGTAGATGCGAATTCGAACCCGAGTCCAGCGTTCCCAACTGGGATAGCGCACCCAAAAACAGCAGCAGGGTTCTGTAGCGATATGAGGGAGAGGGAGGCATCGTCTTGAACCCCCCTGTTAGGAGCTCTTTGGAGACCCGTTTTTTGAAAACAGGAGAGGCGAACAGAAGAGCGGTGTGTAGTACTTGGGGAACCGGCCTTGTGCCTGCTGATTAGATTCTCAGGTAGGACACCATTATTGCACCCATGGCACACTGGTTACTTCTGCAGATATCCAATAGTATAAAAGCTGATTAGATTTCAGGCGGGAATCAAGGAGGTTGCCCCGTCTGTCTAAAATAAGCAATGTGAAAGTTGAGCCATTTAAGTAAATAAATCCTGTCATCGTCGCTGTGCAATCTCACAGTCTAATTTTGTACTGGACCTTAATTATTACAACTGGCATTGCTCCATGCCGTTACTTTCCTCTCTGTATCCCCCCAATACCGGGGGTGTCCAATCTTATCCGAAAAGGGCCGGTGTGGGTGCAGGTTTTTGTTTTAGCCCAGCGCTGAGACATCTGATTCTACGGCAGGTGATTTCCGTAAACGCCACCCCTGTGTGTGTCGGCACTCGCACCTTCATTTCAGGGCAGAGAACCGCCGACTTGTTACATTACATTACAGGCATTTAGCAGACGCTCTTATCCAGAGCGACTTACACAACTTTTTACATAGCATTTTACATTGTATCCATTTATACAGCTGGATATATACTGAAGCAATGCAGGTTAAGCACCTCGCTCAAGGGTACAACGGCAGTGTCCTACCGGGGAATCAAACCTGTGACCTTCAGGTTACAAGACCAGCTCCCTACCCATTATACTACACTGCCGCTGACTTGTGAGGGGTAGAGTGAAACATTATCGCCGCGGCGGCCAAAATTACCGCTTAAGTTCACGCTCGGATCCTGTGCCACTTCGCGCGGGACAGACACAGAGCCCGGAGACTTCAATGGAATTATTTTTTTTTTTTAAGCGGCCACATCGCAGGCCATTAAAAAAAAAAAAGGCCCGCCTGCCTTCAAAAGAACAGCAAAGCTTCAAACAATGGCATTATAAGATCATTACAGATCAGAACTTTTTTTAAAAAAGAGACCAGAACCACCGGCCCTGCTTCACCTGGCCCCCTCTGTAATCCAATAACTTAAAGATTCCCTCGCATATTGTCGGGACTGGATTTTCTTGTGGGTTCGTATCCGAGCCAGGTTTTTGTTTCCATAAACCTGAGATCATCTCATTCAGAACCCAGTCGACCCCCCTACAATTATCTTCATAATTGTAAGGCAAAGGGTTTCAGATTAGTATCAGTCATCAAGCATGGAGTGAGTATCTGGGGGGTGGGGGGGGGGGGGGGGCGGGCGCGAATCCTGGTTTGTATTTTGGGGGAACAGCGTTCTCAGATGCTATTGACACAGGAGAAGAGGCTCTCTGTCGGGGCCTTGCCGATACGGTAACTCTGATAGCGGGGGGTGGCTACGAAACTCACAGGTGTGCCGAGGCAGGTGATTGTTCACCTGCTCTTAATTAGCTTCCAGGTAAGGTGAGAAGCGGCATTCGGCGTGTTTGATGATGCAGCCGTATAATAGCCGGTTTGTTTTATGGCAGGTAGGTGTTTGTGAGCAGCTCTTGATGCTCAATGGTGCAGGTGCAGGTATGTATGTGTGTATATATATATATATATATATATATATATAAACCCCTTTTTAAGAGACACAATGAACTTTATTTCCTTCAAAAATCTGTCAAATCACTTGTCAGATATCCATTAAAATACATATTGCTGTGTTATTCATATATGACCAAAAGCTTAATAAAATCAAACAGCAACACCATATTGGCAGATGCATTGTCCCCTTTTAATCAAAAGGGGAATTAGTGGAGTGTTAGCCAGTTACTGTACGTGCAGGTTGTACATTTAGTTATTTGAATAAGAATATGACTATGGTTACATGGCATTTTCAGATTTTTTTTTGGGGCAAAGGTTCATGTGTATATCTTGAAAATTCCTAAATGAGCCTACAGGTTTAGTTTGTTAGGCTCAGTCAATCTTCTACACTGCAGCAGTGCCTGCCTACAAAATGCTCCACTGCATGTGAAAATTCTGAAATCTGATAGCTTCATTTTTTTAAACACTTGACAATGCTTAAGGCTATACAAGCAAAAAAAGACCCCCCCTTTTTGTTTAAATGTCTTTGAAGAGAACAAGACTAATATCGACTGTTCTGGAGTCCAGCAACCTTGTGTGTATTACATTTTGACTCTCTTTTTCGCTTAGATTGAAGTCTCACTGCATCTAAAGACGTGTGCTTCTCCTTCAGTTTGGGAGGTTGTACACTAGTGCTTCCCCCAAAATGTACGTAACTAGCCTTTAGCCTCTATCATTTTTTTTTTTTTAACATTTATGATGCGGTAAGTACCCTACTCACCAAAAATGTCAGTAAACGCCAGTTACAATGCCCTCCAAAGTTATTGGCACCCTAGTTAAAGATTAGTATTAAAGGCTGCTGTGAAAATGAATTTTAGAAAGTGATGATTTTATTTCCAAAAATGACTATCCTCCCTGTTTTCAGTACTCTGGGAACACTGCTGAGTTGTCTTCCACAATTATGATAAAATGGCTGCAGCCTCATATTTGTTGTCTTACTTCAAATCCAATGGGCTGAAGTAGAGAGCCACAAGAAGGAAAATTGCGTCACTGTTCAATATATGCATGGAATTCTCCATTCAGAGTCTTTCAAAAATTGTTCAGATACTTCACTCTGTGCTTGTGAACTGCCCTCTTCAACTCAGACCACGAATTTCCGGTCGAGTTCAAGTCGGGAATGCAATTGAACCCCAGTGCATAGCAATAATTTTGAGACCGCTTAACCACTCCATGGTTGATTCCGAGGTATGCTTGGGACCACTGTCCAGACATACCACCATACACTGGCGCAGTCGGGGTGGGTGGGGGGGCGGGGGTGGGGTTCGATCCGAGCTCGAGGAACAAGAGCTCCAGCTGTTCGTACCGTCCGAGAGCTCCACATATCAATTTGATGGGGTTAGCGCATGACGTAGGGAGCTTCCGCTTTTGGGGAATACAGAGCAGATTCACACGTCTCCGTTTCGAGGCAGTCGGTACGGCGTGCCGTCCGGACGCCCCGCGACTCTCCCTTTGAACCGACCCCTCCTAGCCGCGCGCGCGCGCACGATTTTAACAGCGCTCCTCATTCACGCCCGAAATAGCCCTCGCTCGGGCCCGATGACGGGTCTGAGCGCCGCCCATTGTTTGGAGAATGGGGGCCATTGTGGACGGCCCCAGGATGTGCTGAGTAAGGTCAACGGAATGAGCGCCGTTTGAGCCTAGCCTCGGGGGGAAGGGGGGGATACCGGCTTAGCGCCGAGTGCTTTAGGAATTTCCCGATTCAGTGACTTCCAAAACACGGCGCCCTCCCCCCCCCAGCCCCCACCCCCCACCCAGAGGACGTGAATGTGCCCTCCGCGCACGTCACCTGTTAAAACTCCCCAAAAAACGAGTGCAACAGTTGCTAAACGCGCGCTTAGAATTTTAGAAAGGAGCACGTCGCCGCTGCTACGCGTGAGCACCATCGCCGTGGCGAGGGGGCGGGCGATCGAAAAGTGAAAGCGAGCGAGCGGGACACAGAGTAGAACGCGCGCAGCTACGCGTTTGATTGGTCCCCCACACCGAAACACATTTAAGGGTATCTTCGTCCCCCACGAGTCCCCCTCCGATCTTGAATCGACCGTACGCCGAGCGGCAACAGCGAGATTGACACGGCCGTCAAATAAACCTATAGGTTAGCCTCCTCGGAAGTGTAGAGTCACAGTGCCGCCGTTGTTCTACGCAAAAAAAAAAAACAAAAAAAAAACTCCCTCTCTTCTCCTCCCTCTGGCCGCGCTAATTGCATTTCAAGCTGATTACAATGAATGTCGTGGCTGGTGGTAGCCCCCTTGGTTGCAACAAGAGCCCGTTGCCCGCGATGGAGTGCCTGACACATTTGAAGGGCCCTGATTTGCATGGCTGTGGTTGGAGGGGGGGGGGGGGGGGTTTGGCGACGTAAATTTCAGACAAAGACATTTGAATTTTCGGCGAGCATTTCTCTCTCTGCCACTTAGCGAAATGTCCCCGCGTCCCGCTGAATGAGAGCTGCTCGTAAAACGCTTAAATACTCCGGAATGTTTCCCAGATTCGCATAATTTGTCACCTGATTGAAAATGATTTTTTGGAGAGATTGAATTACACTCCTGTTATGCTGTCACACTTTTTTTTTTTGCTGTTGTTTTTTTTAATGGTCGTTTTATTCAGATTTGCAGACACACTGGACATTGTTTTAGGTTGTCAGGATCTAAATATTTCACGTTTTTTCTGTGAATCAGTATTCTGAAGGTTAAAAGGAAAACTTTTAAGACGAAGAGCTAAAACATGAAAAATGATGACAGTGATATTTTATTTAATGCAATGCATTGTCGTTGCCTCATTTTATAAACATTTTCATGCATATTTGAAACACACTTAGGTAAAGAGACTGATATCAATGGGACTGAAACAAACCTGTCACAGAGGCACATAGTTACATTGTACAAATGTTTTCATTTGTCTGCAGGCATAGGAAATAACTGCTAGTTATCTACAAAAAAGAATAATAATCATATGTAATTATCACACAAAGCCTCATAATGCCACTGCGGGCCACACATGCACAGCATCTGCAGGACTGCATTATGCTCTTTCCACGGTGCCTTTTCCTGAAAGGTGCTGAGCTTTTTTTAATGGAGTCGACTGTACGACACCAGCCATATTGCCAGTCATATGTTAGCAGTTTTCCCTCCATTAAAGGCAGCTGTTACTGTGACATCATAATGGAGGGGGAACTATATTTGTCAGCTGTGTTCCCTGGCCTCGTTTGATGTAGAGATAATTAGGAAGTGAATGCCACAGGCTGGGGAAATGTGGGAGGGGCCCACAGAAGCCCGACACAGCCAGGGTCTGCGTGTCATTGTCTTAAACGGCGAAGTGTTTTTATTTCATTGACATGTTAATTGGGCCTTCAAAGATACTGTTAATTTGGGAGGGCCAGTAAAGGAGGAATACGATGTCTGGCTGAAGTGCTTTGGGAAGTCTGTCTGACTGAAATAATATTGCACTACGTTATGTCAAATATGTGCTTCAAAGACACAATAAAATCCAGAGCAACCTACCATACATAGCTTACACAGTTTATGTATACTGAACAATGTAGGTGGGCCCCACACATTTTTGTTTGTTGAAACTGGACTGCAACTAATTTTTGTGACTCACATTGATATGATATTTTGTGAATGTATTCATTAAAAATAGTTTTTATGCTCACTTTATAGTGTATGATGTACAGGATGTACAGGCATAATGTATGTCTTTTCCATTTTTCGAACTGAAGCAGAAACTAAACTTATTCGTGTCACAATCATTTTGTTAATTTTCTATTTAGCTTTTGTTTGTATTTAATCAGCCAGAAACATATAAATGTAAGTCAACATAAATATATCGGAATGTTTCGCATAATACTATGCAGTTATGCTCTTCCTTTTACTTATAGCAGTTTGTCATGGCATTCTTGTTTTCCATACGATTTGTTACCATGCATGTCATTTGAACTTTGACCCTGGAGGCAAAAGTCAGAAGCCTCCATTGTCAGCGGAGTAGGAGAGAGCGTTCTGTCAGGGGGGGTCCTGTTTCATGGGTCAGGCTGTCAAAGGAGGGGGCTGGCATTGTTTAATCATTAAGGGGCCGATCGCCATAGGCACCGTACAACCAATAAAAGTCACGCGTCGCGCATTGGAAAAGTCACCCATCGCCCTCTAAAATGTGGGGAAGTGTAGCATTGTGGGTAAGGAACTGGGCTTGTAACCAAAAGGTCACAGGTTTGATTCCTGGGTTAGGACACTGTCGTTGTACCCTTGAGCGAGGTACTTAACCTGCGTTGCTTCAGGATATGTCCAGCTGTATAAATGGATGCAATGTTAAAGTTGTGTAAGTCGCTCTGGATAAAAGCGTCTTCTAAATGCCTGTAATTATACAATCGAGCACAGTTTGCATACAGACAACACCCACTTATTTTTTAAAGGAAGCAAGGACAATGACGCAGTCTTATAGGAGAGCCTTCCAGTCTACTCGTCCCTCGAGCTCAGTGGATTAGCTAGTTAGCATCTTTCCCCCATGAAGCCATTCCTATGCAATAAGGAGGGAATGAGGACGGAAATGCAATAAAAGGAGCTTTGGGGATCTTTTGCCTTCCTTGACCAGCCCAGCAATACACACTGAGGCAATCACTTACTCAAAATGTTTTGACAAAAAGCCATTCTGCTCCCTTATTTACATAAGCCATCACAGTCAGATTAACTATCACACTGTGTGTGTGTGATTGTTGGCCATGTCCTAGCTCTCTGTTGCATTTCAGTATTGATGAGTGACCTCACTGGTCAAGCAAAACTTATCAGCCTGTTGCTGTGGCTTCAGCTCAACTGTTTCACTTTTAACCTTACGTCACACACAAAGCTGCAAGTGTGTGCGGGGGGGTTACACTGGTTTGTTTTGGGGGTTTTCTTGTTGTTTTTTTTTCTGTGGAGATTACACGTACAAATCTATCACTGTCAGATGGTGATACTGCTGTGATACACTGGAGGTTTCTGGTTCAGTTTGGTGTGAGAAGACCTGGTGGGTTAGGCCTGGTCTTCATCAGCTCAAAGTGGACCCAGGACTGAGCACGTCTCGTTTGCGAGATTTAGCTACACACCCTGGGAACGTGAGGTCTGCTATGTACGACCACGTGTTCCAAGTCACTGACATGTAATGGACCTGAATGCGTCGAGTTTTCGAAAGGAAACATGACAGCCTAAATGACATTCTGCACATTTCAATCTGTGTTTTTACAAGATGGACAGAGAGGTTTACAATTTACACCCTACCATAGCTCAGCTATTAAAACTTGTAATAAAAAATAACGATTATAAATTAGAGCTCATTAAAAGTAGCTAATTAATTACTCCGGCCATTATCGTACATTATTGTCCATCCTGTTGGCATTAAAGTGCCTGTATACCAAAAATGACAAATGTGTGCAAATGTTTCCGTTCAACTTATCACCCATGACTGTACTTTACAAGCTTATAAAATCTGGAGAGCTTTCAGTTGCGTTTCCTTCTCCCTGCTAAACGTCTATCCTTTTTCAGCCTCCATCTTGGTTATCCTCACACTTATTTTGATGGAGACGGGGGGGGGGGGGGGGGGGATATGGGGTGGTTGCAGGTTTACGAAATACAATGCAGACCTTTGCGCAAGGGCGTCGAGAATCGCACGTTAGTTTGAATCAAAGAAAACGGAGAGCAACTTGGTAGTTTGTAAAAAAAAAATTTTTTTATTTAAAAAAGAGCAACCTTTTTTTAACCTCCCGATTTGCTCCCCGGCAGTTGGCTGCGGCGGCCCCAAGGGCCATTCCGCGGGACCGGGACCCCCTCTCCCCCGATCCAGCGCCGGGCCGGCTGACAAAGGGATTGTGCAAACGAGCCTTTAAATCCCTAAATAGGCACAATGCGGGGAAGAATGCAGCCGGGGACAAAGGCCAATATTCACAGTTTAGCTCAGGGTGATGGATATGAATTGACGCATGAACATGGGCTTGTTGTCGGCCCGAACGGGCCACAGACCCCCGCTGGGCACTGCAAAGGCCCGGTCGGACCCGCAAACAATTAGAATATACTAACTAGCCATTATCTGGACTTCGCCTTCCTCCGGTGATTGATATGGGAAAAATACATGCTACATGGTTTCTTATGGCAAAGGGGGAAAAAAAAAAAAAAAATTTTCTTTGTCGCCGCCAAGGCCACGATTATTCCCCTCGATGCAAATATTTAAGACAGGATCTGGCCAATTTAATGCCGTTTTTATATGCGTAACAGGTTTATTCTCAGCCGCAAAGAAAAAGTAGAGTATCTGGGAATGAATGAACGTCTTGGGTGTGTACAAAATATTGCAAATTAGCCAGAGTGAATGAAAAAAAGGAAGTATGGGGAGTATAAGAGGTCAGTGTAACACGTTTCACAACATGTGAAAGTTTGGATGGCAGGAAAAAACTGCATACTGGGAGTTACAACATGGAAAATAAACAAGATCTATCGGCCTGTTTTCTGTTTGATTTACCAAAAAAAAAAAGTTTAAAAGCTTCTTGTTCAAATGTAATCACAAGGACTCTCGCAACTTCCAGATAATTCGCTCCAGTCGGTGGCAGAGGGGCGCAGCATTTGGTGTGGCTGAAACTGACGTACTTCCGAAAGATGAAGAAACTCGCACGATCCGTTTTTAGACCTAGAATCCTGAAACGCTCTCCCTCCCGCTACCCTCAGTGTGATAGCGGAGCGATTAATCTCACGTAAAAGTTTTTACGAGCGAGCCTGAGGCGCAGGCCGGTCGACGGAGGGACCGGCTCGACGTCACGCGCTCGCGTTTGATGCGGCTTTTCGGCTAGCTTAGCGCTTTTCGCTTAGCGTAAAGTTTTTCCGCGACCCTCCGTCAGACGGCATTTTTTTTTTTGGTGTGATTGCGAAAACAAGGTCCGATGACGCTCTCCCTGACTTCACTGTTCTAATCGGGCGACCCTATATTCCGCCCTTCATGTCCGTTACAATGGGCAGCTCTCCTTGAACACACAGATCTGCACGCGCTCCTGGCCCAAATAAAGGCACGGAGGCCGCTTGTACTGCCGCGATCCTAATCCCTTTGGTGCACCATCAATTTGAGTTCCATTGAAGGAAAAAGAAAAAAAAAAAAAAAAAAATCTTACTAATGCCCTTTCATTTAGAAGAAGTGGGCATTGCTCCCATGGGCCACTGCGGCCACGAAACCTTCCCTTATTTATCGCTTTTGTTTAGCGACATATTTGTGAGATTCGATACCAGCCGCGATTCACGGGTCGTTTGAAGTGAGATCTTCTTGCGCCCCCCCCCCCCCGGACACACGATCCAGGCAAACGCCGCTGAACGCATCGGTTTACAACCGCAGGACGTGTCCCCCCCCCCCCCCCCCCCCGCTTTTCGCCCGGGCTGTACGGTGAGGCTGAACACGACAAGGTGTGCTTTGCCAACACAAACGGTTATTCTTAGGAGCCCAGGGGAGAATATCGCACACTGCAAGTCAGATATGCTAATATCTGGTGTTTGGGCTCGCTGGTGCCAATGTTTTGCAGGTCTTTATGTGATAGAGAAGCAAAATCAATTGACATAACTTCAAGCAAAGCAAGCCAGTTGCCCAGCAGGCAACCCCAATTCAGTTCAGTCAGCATTTGTCCTTACAGACGTTGGCTCGCAGATAAATGCAAGCTCAGTATTATTGTTCCCAGCCCCAGTTTGGTCAGTTCCCAGTGATCAGTTATCCTCATGTGGATAAAACAGAGAGGAAAAATGTTTATTTAATCCAGGCCATAATGCTCAAAGGACACAGAGGGAAGTGGGAACATGCCAAACGGATTTAGAAAGGTGAGCCTTCAGAAGTTTCCATGTAAACATTATGTACTATAAAGAAAGGGTAAAAAGCACACTAGCTTAATGCATATCTGGCTTAAGAAATTCTTAAGCCACAGTAGGCCTATCTACCTGATAACGCTTTCATTCTCAGTCTCTGTTTCATCCACACGTCTACCCTTGTTCCGTTTCAACTTTGTTAAGTATACAAATTTTCATGTACTTTACACATGCTAAGTTAACACTGTCCACGTTTCAAGCGGAAGCTTCAATCAGTCAAGCAGTGGTTAGCAACAGTTGCCGTGTAAACAGTATCCACTAGCAAAGATTAAAATCCCCTTTATTAACCCTTTAAGCCGAGCGTTCACAAATATGTGATTAGAATGTTCCTAACTGAACATTCTAATGCTGGAAGGAAATGGAGTTCTGGAACACTGAATTACAATTTTGAAATTAAAAAAAAAAAACAGTCAAACGTAACCTGTTACCAGCAGGGCCTTGCCAGCATAGATAAGATACCCAAAGCCTTACTTCTCAACTTTAACAGTTCTTTTATCTGTTCAGTTGATTTAGTTGATAAGAAGAAGGAGTAAGAATTGTACACATTTATTGAATATAGCCTTTATGTACCAAATAAGTTTTTTTCCCTATATTGCTGTATGGAATATCAATAGTCCTCTGATGCTCTGATGCAATAGTCCTCTGATGCTGACCTAATCTAAAACCTCATCGCACCCTCATCTTTGATTCTTTGAGTTTTTGGCAGGGCTTGCGTGACAAAGCAGTTATAATTCAGCCCTGAATGTCATTCAGGCCCTGTGGTTTGGTGCTTTAAAAGGAGGCTCTTACAAATATCAACACTTGGTGGGCAACCTGTGCCGACTGAGCATGACTTGTTGAAATATCCTTCACTTTCCATCGGTCTGCTGTTACCTGCCACTCGAACCATTAACTTTGACAAATAACGTGCTTTCTCTCTGAGAATGATCCGTTTCACTGACTAATCTGTGCCCAAGAATGAGAAGAGAGTTCAAAGAAATTTCGCTTTCAAAAAAAGTGAACGAGAGGACAAAGAAATTCACTATTTAAATAGGTTTTGCCACACAAATAGTGGCCTGCACTCAGTCAACACTGGAGTTCTTACTTTGACCAGAAATTAAATAAAAGTTAATTTGTTCTCCTCCGTAAGAACTGGTTTGTCTCCTCAGCCATCACAAAAATGAACTCGCCAAACCGTCTGTGGAAAAAAAAAAATGTAACACTCGAATTCATTTGTAAGTCAAGAATTTATTTGTACGTCAAGTCAAGAACAAATGTTGATTCAATCCAGGCCATTATGTAAGATTCTCAATTCCCTCGGTTTTTTTTTTTTTTTTTTTTAGAAAAAAGAGCACTGCCAGAAGTGGTGCTTGGGCCCTATAGCCTAGGCAACACAGGTTCGAGCCCGGGCAATGTCATTAGCCATCAATGACCAGGATTCCACAGCGGTGGGAAACAATTGGCTTCATCCTGCCTGGAGTAGGGCAGGGACAATAAAGCGGGACCGGGACACGACGTGATGTCACTTAGAAGTGTCCACCAATCACCGCCAGGGCCGTCCTGTTCGCTGTCACCTTCGGGACTCGTGATTGGTGGAGCTGCCCTCTGGTTTCTATTTGAAAAGTGGTAACCATGGAGCACTTTATGGTGATGATTCCAGCATCCCATCCCACTTTAAAAAAAAAAAAAATTTAAATCCCTGGATTAGGGATATCCCTGGGTTTGTGTCAGCTGAGGTTAGTTGCGTAATGGCTGCATCGTCTTCTGATAGTGCCGTTTGCAATGTGAGCTGCAGTGTGTGGCGTGGTATGGCTAACGGTGTGGAAAACAGTAACTGGCCCAGGATCAGTTCAGTGCATGATAAATGAAATGAAAAGTGCTTAAAAACTTTTTATTTTTTTAATTTTTTTAAAGAAAAACAATCATAGGCAATAGGAAGGACCATCACATAGGATACCAGTGATCACGGCATGCAGAGAGATTAAAGCAGGCAGTAGACGCTCAAAGTGATGCAGCACCATACAGCAAAAAATAAAACTTTTAATAATAAATAGCAGTAAAAAAACTTTCAGAAAGTTAGCAGAAACTTTGCAGCTCCAAAGGACGAGGCAAGCAGTGAGCATGCGAGCGAATCAACCACAGAAATGGGGCACTTGACGTGAATATTTTTTTTTTCAATTTCCAAATTTAGCCGCGTCCCTCTTATAATGCAGTGGGCTTAAACCGAATGGCTTGACTGACAGCTTGGAGTTAAGCGCTGCATTGTCACATAATGCCGCGTGGGAGTCTTTGATTTCGACGACAAGCAGAATGGTCCAGGTCTCAGCTGTGTGTTAAAAAAAAAAAAAAAAATGCATCCATCACGCTGAGAGACAATCATGCCGGTCTGATTTATTCTGTGGCAAATAACGGGCAAGTAACCAAAGAAAGCGAGAACAAAGTTGGGCTAACTAAACAATGTTGGGCTAATTTGTGGAGCCAGAGACCGCCACACTCCCAAATAGACACGGGAACAAAAAGAGACAGCGTCGGCCAAGCATCCCTTTCAGCTGCCCTTCGCCGAGGGCAGCAATAAATTAATTCTGTTACTTTTATTTCCATAAAACAGCAATTTCCTCAGCCGAATTGTGATCAAGTGGCACCATTGATATACACAACAAAACATAACCCCCCCCAACCCCCGCCACATCGTCCCCCCCCACCCCCATCCCCACTCTCCAACCAACACACCCAGCCCCAAACCCCCCCACCCACATTCCCAAAAAAAAAAGATTAAAAAAACATTCTGTTGCAGGTTCGTTGAGGTGGGGGGGATGGGGGGTGAGAGATCTACGTGAGGTACACATGAGTCTACAAAAAAAAAAAAAAAAACCAACAGGGCCACCATGGCAGCCGGCAAAGCGCTGTGGACTTCAAGGAGCATCCTTCAAAGCCTTCCGATGCATTCGGAGAAAAAAAAAGAAAAAAAAAGTAAAAAAAAAAAAAAAAAGTGCGCGCCATTCAGGCCTGGCGGATTTCCCCCTTTGTCTCCAGTCATCAGAGGCGAGTGACATCTTGAACGCCTCAAGAAGATTAAATAGCAGGGCTCGGTCGGAAGCTGAGGTAGAATAAGGAAAGGGTCGGCCATTATGCAGCAGGTCCTTTCTTGTCCGTGAAAGAGCATTCAAGGAGGACCATTGGGGAGAAGAAGGAGCAGATAAAGCAGACAATGGGGAGGAGAAAAGGAGGACTGGAGGGAGAAACCAAAGGGAGGGGGGCGGCGTGAATGCGGATTAGTGCAGCTTCGTGGCGAAAAGAAAAGGGGGGGGGAATCGCGGTTGAGATGAAAATGAGGAATCACTGCTCTGGTCATTCAGTTCACTAAGCAGCAACAATGCATTATGGGAGGTACTTGACATAACACTCTTCCAGGCCATGTTTAGCCTCGTCGCTGGGGGTGGGGGGCGGGGTGGGGGGGGGAAGCATATTTTAACTTATTAAACATTTATAAGAAACCCACTGTGGGCACTTTTTAAATTTTTTTTTATATATCCGACCCGAGCCCCTGGTTTTTGAAAGGTCGGGAGAGGAGGCCCTGGAGGTGCAGCTCTATTAAGGGCACGGGTTCCTTCCGCTCGCTGGAACAGGCGCTGGCACATGTTGATCTAAGCGCCCGATGCAGCAGAGCGTATTTGGGCTGAGCGTCCCAGAGAAACAGTTTTGATATCTGGCGGGGGCGCCCAACTCTTTGAGATTTATGTGCTAGACGTCTGTGATAGATGTCAACGAGGCAGACTTGCAGTGCTGCTACTGATTTAAGTCTGATTGTACCCTTGTGCTACTTTAAAATGAGTGACAATATGCACAAATTATCTCTTAAAACTGGGGCTCAATCTGATTTTTAAAAACTTTTTGTTAAATGTATTTTTATTCATTTAGGCATATATTTATATATATATATTCATATTATGAGAAATAATCCCAAACATATATTATATAATCCATGCATATATTTAGATATATTTATACTGTGATAAATAATCCCAAACATATATCAAATAAAGAATTTCAAAGCAATAATGCACATCCAGGAAAACACAAATATGCACATATTCAGTCTAAATAAATAAATAAATAAATAGGAAACAAGTGGCATTATTTCAACCGACGAATTAATGGAGCTGGCATTAGTGTTTGGGGCATTCGTGGAATTATTTTATGTTGATGCTCTTTGCTCCTGTAATAACAGAGCCATTATCTCATTTTAGCTGAGCAATGGCGTTCGGATAATGAAAAAGCATTATGTAAATTGTCTTTTTTTACCCAAACAGAGGCACGTCCTTTATGTGCGCCCTGATAAACTCCCACACAAAGGATAACGGGCAGATTTATTGGCTGGTTTCGCTCGTTAAACTCTCGTGTGCATTAAACCAATTAATTGACCGACGCCGAACACGCATTACATAAAAAGCATTGTGTGCGGTTCTTCAAATCGCCAGGTTAACCAGTCCATACGTCTTTTGAAGTGATGTGAGAATCCTGCTAGTTTTTTTTTGTGCTGTATTTGCATGATACAAGCCATCCATTTGTATCAAGTCATTAATTGTTTGAGGTCCTAATTTAATGCTTCGGTATTAATGAGTCATTTGTATTATTTTTTTAAATGATTAAATACTGTTGCTGTTTCATTTCACATATGAACGAACCCCTGACATTTTGTGAAAACAATTTAAAAAAATAAAAACATTTTTAAACTTCAATTTGTTTCTCAGCGTTTGTAACAAAACACTTTTCAGTTAGTTTGAACCCGTCTCAGAATATTTTCTAAAAATGGCTAAGTTCATCTTAAAAACAAACAAGAATTACTTCCTTTCATTATAAATAAATGAATATTTTCTGTGTGCTACGAGCCATGGATCTGATAGGCTGAGATGTCATCCAATCACCTTTAACACCCTGAACCCCTCCCCTTGATCACGGTGCACAGAAGTGCCCGGCCCAACCTGCACCCAAAACGCAGCCTGTGGAACGTGCCTCTTACATCACGCGTGAGCACCTGGGGGGGGGGGGGGGGGCATGCGATGTCAGGAGCAGTATCACTCTGAGGGCACGTGAAGCAGAGGTGCCGGAGAAACACAATCGCCCCGGAAACAATGGCCGCCCGGCCGGTACCACTCATTAGCGGCCTCATCCTTCCTGCCGCCACAGACGCTCCCGCGAGCGCAGCCATTGTGCTCATAATTGCGTTTGTCAGTCAAAGCACGGCGGTTTTCAGCAATTATTGACAGAGCGTAGTGGGCATTGTAATTCACAAGCACGCCGACAATGGCACTTGTTTTCACGCTTACGTGCTTATGTATTCGTCCTGTGTGCGTGTGCACGTGTGCACGTGTGTGTCCATATACTGTATACATACATTCATGTACACAATAAGTCTGTGGTACAATTACAATGGACAGGTTTCACCAAGTCCAGATTTCAACCCAAAATAAACAACACCGCGCTGTACACCACTGCACACTTCCTACAGCGGTTGACGAAAACCAGTTTTGAGTTGTCGAATAACGCAAAAGCATTTTTTTTTTTGACCAACGAGTTGAGTTGAATTGTTTTGTTTTTTTTCCCGTTTTTTTTTCCCGCCATCAACGACTGATAAAACGGCGGCGGAATGTGGCGGGGAACGCGCGAGGACCGCGGCGAGGGCCTGTTTCGGGGGAGCGCGCTGAGCTGTGTGAAAGCCGCGGGCCTTTGTCCCGGAGCCGTCAGAGTGAGGGAGGTGAGGCGGGATTATAGCCGGAGCGCAGGGCGATGAACAGAGGACCCCTGTAGGTAGAGCAAGCCTTTCAGTCCTCTGATCAACGGACCCGAAACAAGAATGCAGGGAGGCTCCAGTTCCCACGTTCCCTGACACTTTTCCTACCGCAGTCTGCCTCTTTTCAGATCCTTACCCCACTTACTCCTTTCTTATGCCATTCATTTTATAGCCCCCCCCCCCCTCCATACACCCCAACTCACTCTCGATACCTTCCAGAAAGAAAAATATATTCATTATTAACTCTTTAAGGCGTGAGATCACAAATATGTGATTAGAATGTTCTTAACAATCACTACTGGAAATTGAAAGCAATAGAGTTCTAGAACACTGAATTATAATTTTGAAAAAAAAAAAACCATGAAAAAAAAACCTACTCTTCAAAGGGTTAAAGGTGTGAGGTCACAAATATGTGATTAGAATGTTCTTTACTGAACATTCTAATGCTGATGTAACAATCAATACTGGTAATTGAAAGCAACAGAGTTCTAGAACACTGACTTAGGATTTTGAAGAAACATTCCAGAATACCTACTCTGCTAAAGGTTTAATGATTTGGATCTTATGTGGAAGTAATATTAATGATTTTTACTGATTTACTTTCCCTCCATAAATTGGCTGTGTGTAAGAAATATCTCTTTCCTTACATACACAATAGTGAAAGCGGTATAGAAGCACAACATGACACTGATAGTTTCCTTTTTTCTGTTCTTTACGATGCTGAGCCCACCTTTTATTTTCCAGATTATTCATTGCTTTGCATATTTAACAGATCATTTCCTGGACACACTCATTTAAACAATCCGACTTTCAACTAATACTCATTCATTCAGGAAAACTATATGGAATACCAACGCATTACACGGTATAAGCCGTTATACTACATGCTTCAGGCTAATGTCCTGCGCAGCGTAGCCATCCCGTCTTATCGCGGCCACACCCTGAACATTCCAGGAATTTCGGCAGGCCAATTTGGAGTTAAGTTAAAACTCTAATGATGATCCGGGCAGCTCCTGGGAGGACTCTGAAAGGCCGTTCGCGCACGAGCGTCTGTGATGTTCGGGAGAAAGCTTTCAAGCCGAATCCTGCAGAACCTTCCCTGCTAATTCAGCATAAAAGCGGTGGATTACCCCCCCCCAGCCCAGGGCTGCAGGACACCCATTATCTTTGCTTTCTAAAATGACAAATCGTCATAT
The DNA here is from genome assembly GCF_013347855.1 of Anguilla anguilla. Lineage (NCBI taxonomy): Eukaryota > Metazoa > Chordata > Actinopteri > Anguilliformes > Anguillidae > Anguilla > Anguilla anguilla. The sequence goes on along the minus strand of NC_049206.1, from coordinate 55,336,487 downwards.
CGATAAGTTCCCCTGCAATCCCCCCCCCCCCCGTGACACGTTAAAAGTCGGGCTGCCCCTTTGAGAGCAGCGCCTGCAAGTCCGAACAGTTTCGCCCCCGAGCCGGGTGGCTCTCTCCCCCGTCACCTGACACCCCCACCCCCCCTCCGCGGTCTCTACCTCCCCAGAGGGGTCAGGATGTCAAACGGGTCGGTCCGTCTGTCCGGTGGCCGAACGGGGCCTGTGTGCGCGGCCAGATTCCGCCGATTTCACGCATTCTTCGCGGCGGGCCACACGTGAGCGACCGCTAAAACGCGACAGCGAGCGCCGTTACATCACTTCCTGTGAGCACTTCCTGATGTGGACAGATTTGTGCATCACTGTGAAGTGATCTCTGAACTAACTGCTCATTGATATTTTGCCAATGAAGCAGTGTACAGAGACATGAGCAGAGTCAGAGTGCACAGAGATAATCAATAACTGACCAATAATGTACACTGCAGTAAATCCAGTTTACCCTAACCCTAACCCTAACTACGATTATCATCATCATCACCATGAAACCTACACAATCCATTTTTTAAAGGGGTCTTTCATAAAACATAAGTAACGTTTATGTTGGAGCCTCATATTTCACACTTAGCATAGCCAAATCTTGTAAAAGGTTTAAGACATCAATTTACTGCAGGTTTATACACGAGGCGTTCGATGCAAAGGAGTTCACCTCTCGTGTATCCAAAGCACTAAACTTCACCTTAAGCAAAGATTTGCTTTGAGAAACCTCTCCACAGGTTTTTACAAAAAAAAACCCACTGCCCCTCACCGAAATATACTTTCTTCTTTTCTCCCCTTCCTTTAAGTCAATGGGTAAAGCTCCAATTCACTTTTTTGAATCTGGAGCCATACAAAATGCCTACGGAGCCTGAAATGATGGTTTTTGTGTGTTTGGGGGGGGCGGGGGTGGGTGGGGTAGGGGGGTCATAAGGCTGTGCCCATTAGTCTTAAGAAAGCCCCGCAGAGTCCCCCCAAACGAAGGAGGGCCGCTGTGGCCCTCTGTGGGCCGGGGTCGGGGGGCCCCCGTTCGGAGGGCCGGGGCCACTTTCATCCATTGTGCCGGGGTCAATGAGCTTTTTCCCTTTAGGAGGCATGTGGCCCCGAGATTAATTATATGCACGGTCCCCCCTTTGTGCACCCATGGGGGAACACCTAGGGAGGTTATCTTATCAACCGACGACGGTTACAACTGACCCGACGGGGGTGAAAGGGGGGGGACCGCCCTCGTCCCGTATGAAAAGAAGAAGCCCGGGACTCAAGATTCCATGTGCCCCGCTCAGGATTTGGGGGGGGGGGGGGGGGGTTGGAAAGGGCGGGGGTGGGCAGGAGGTTATTTGGAGAGATGAGGCTGCTTGTGCAGACCACACTGCCACGTGCCCCTGAATCATTTTTGGAGAGCATGCTACCCAAATGCCCATAGACCTTGTCAAACACAGTAACATGACTAGTGTCAATTTACCACTACCAGGGTCCAGTAGGCCCAGTAAGCATGAAAAATACTTTTTTTTTTAATCAGTGTGTAAAATGCTATCTATTACAGCTGACTTAACAGTTAACATTTTATTATGTCATTAGCAGTGTGTTATGGTACCGATATGACCGGACAAAATTGAGAAAAATAAGGTGGATTGCATAACACTGTTCTCAGGCTTATTAGTTTCTGGAGTCTTTACACGTTCGAGTGTCACATACTCAAGTCGCATACCTCAACAGCGGCTTCCTTCAGGTAGGTGGCCTGTGAGAAAGTGTTTTGAACACACTGTCAGTTTGCTCAGCGGTTGGTTACCACGACGACGGCGGCAAAGTCACAGTTCTCCTCTTCGCTTAGCGAAAAGTCCCGAGGATGGGAGGCGTAAAATAACCATGATTATTATTATTATTATTATTATTTTATTATTAAACCTTTATTTAACCAGGGAAGGTCCCATTGAGATTAAAAAATATCTTTTTCAAGGGAGCCCTGGTCAAGACAGGCAGCAGCGCAAAAATGTTGCAAATGAGACAAAACAGCACAACAAACAATTAGCACTACAATATAAAACAATCAACAACAGCGTGCAATAAAAGCAACACATCAAAAATTCAGTTTAAACACCGACTTCCTATCGATTGCGCCTCCAGTTCTTTCATCGTGGATTTGAAAGCGTTCAACGAAATCAAAACATCAAGTTACTTCGATGCAAAAAAAAAAAACGAGCGATTTCAATGCAAAAAAACCTGAGGTTGAGGAATAGCCAAGTTAAAATAGAAAAAAAAAAAACAGAAAAGCAAATTAGGCTCCCGTTGACATAACGAGGAACTGCTTAACACAATCACCTCTGACATGACGTGGGATCGCTAACTCAATCGGCTCAAGTCATACTCAAACGCACCCTGAAAGCCTGAAAGTCTGTGACTCATTGTGAGGGACTGAGAGACAGGGGGAACGGTGCTCAGAGTCCCTTTTGACGGCATTGCTCGCATTCAGGAATGCTTTGGAATTTTCACTGTCCTCTCTTTAAGCACTTCTGCATTCTTTCGGGGGGTGAAAAGAGGGGAGGAGGAGGAGGAGGAGGAAGAAAGGAGGAGAGGAAATAGAAGCGATAGCTCATGAAAAGAGCAATTGGTTAATTGACTGCAAAGCACAATAAAAAATTTTTTTTTAAACTCACACCGTTAGTTTTAGGCATCTATTCATTCAAACTGTGGCTTTGTTTGTATTTGTCGATTACACGTTTAAGCAAATATGTCCTTTCACACTCCTTTATATTTTTCTCTTTTTTGGAGTGACTGATAAGCTCTTATGCTCAGTAAGAGTAGTGCTTAAATTTAACTGTTAAATAAAGTGATTGACCAATCGCATTGTGGCTTTGCCATACATTTGTGTGGGACTGATATGAATGAATATTACTTGAGTGTCAGCAGTGGGCTCCCAATCCAAAGGCATCAATTTCGAGTAGGTCGACTAAGAATAATTGATTAAGTAAGCGATAATCCACAAGAAGGTGTGCAGTTGTATGATTTTAACGCACGACGTGGAGGCAAAGAACCACTCAACATGAACTGGAGGGTGTTGATGTAACTAAGCCATTCAGTGTGACATCACACATTTCAGCTTCTGGAATCACAAGCTGATGTGGAGTTTTTTTTTTAAAGCTAGCTTCCACATGATGTCATCCGGTACAGTTTGTATCAATGTCAGGGGATGCTAGATAACTGTGCTGTAGCCAGCGTGAGAATTTAGAATGTTGATCAGACCGTTTCCATGGGAGTGCGGTCATCGGTTTTTAACAAACACCTTCCAGCCAATCAGAATCCAGCATTCACCCAGACCAATGTATACTAAACTTAAACAGTAACAAAGCAATAATTGAAAATATAGTCATTCAGAGCAAATTAATATTAATTATGTCATCATAATTGTGAGTTCATTGTCAGTCATTTTAATAGTTAAACTTATCAACAACAGACCACAAATGATAGTAATTGTTATTAGCGTTAAATGTTAAATTCACTGAAGTCAGTCCGATCTCAATGTGTTGCTTTTGTTCTGTGAAAGGCAAACATTCTACAGAACATTCTAGTCTGACTAATTCAACATCTTAAATATCCTTTAACGCAAGCCATGATATTTCATATTTTTAAACAACATCGACGTTGTTCTGGTTTTTGGCACATCATTATATTCCAGCTGAGAAGTGCAGAATAAGCTCCTCATTTACATGTGTGCAAACACTCATCTCAAGAAGCCTGTTTGGATTTCTGCACAGAGAAGTCCTCAGATGGAATGAGCAATTAAAAGCATGATTTTTTTTTTCTCTTGACAAACAGACTCTCTAAAATGTTAAGTGTTAAATCATCACTTACAGAGTACATACGTACCCTATTAACACTGGAAATTTTAATGCGCAGTCAGGTGAGTTCCACAAACACTAACCACCGACTAACTCACAAAGGGTTCGCGAAGAAAGAGTGCAACACGAGTTTGTTTGTCAGCTAAAAGTTAAGGCCAAATATTGACTATTGTTTACAGGTCAGGGGGTCACCTCAGAACACCACAGAAGAAGAAACGTGCTGCGTGAAGCGAAGCATGCAGCCATGCAGCACAGCGTGCAGGAACACCTCGACCTCTCCGCACCTCGCTTCCGCGCGGTCGACGACACGGACCTTCGACTCGGAAAAGCAATGGACTGAGAAGCGGCGCGGGCCTCTTTTCGTAGAGTCTCACGTTTCGGTAAAACGGCGATCGAATACCCCGCGCTGACAGACGGCGTGCTCTGTCGGCACTCCGGTCGAGCCACCAGCCCCCCCTCGCCGCCGCCGCCCCCGCCCCGGCCCCCCCAGGCCGGGCCCGGGCGCTTCGTACGGAACTGAGTGACGCGAGAGGGAGAGAGAAGCTAACCGCGGACGCTGGCTAATCCCTGAATGAAATGAGCTGTGACTGCGGGCAGACTGTCATAGAGAGAGCCAACGGCTGGCCTGAGCCCTGTGGAGGGGACGCCCCCACCCCCCCAAACCCCTCACTCCCCAAAACCGCGCCCCCTGCCCCCCGTCCCACACACGGAGCCCAATAAACACTCTCTGGCACAAACGGCAAACCGCCCGGCCGCAAACCTTGGTTAAATATCGCTAAGTCTTTTCATTTGACGTGTCAATAACGCCACACGCTTCGCGGGCGGGGAGAGGCGGCGCCTCTGCCAGGCCCCCGGGCAGACCCCCCCCCCCTCCCCCCCCGAGTGGCCCCCCCGTCCGCGCTCTTTCTCTCCGTCTCTTGGACAGAGGCGCTCGGATCTCCCCGTCGCGCGTCTCCCTCCGCCCCCCCCCCCCCCCTTCAAGCTGCGCGTCACTGAAGCTGACAGATTTACGCGGGGCGACCAGGACGGGCACTGCACCGCTTGGGGGGCTGGTGGGCACTGAGGTGCCGCGGGGGGACGGGGGGGAATTAACTTATGGCCCGCTGACAATGGCTAAATCTGCCAAAACGCAGCGCCGGGGCAGTTTGCTTTCTGTCCTCCTGAGCCGGTGCCAGCGCTCCAGAGAGGATTAAGAACTTAGATTCCGCGTGGAGAACTCCGGCCCTCCCGCCCAAAGCCTGTTATCTCCAGCGGCACGGCGCTGGCCCGGGCCAGGGAGCCGCCGCCCCACAGCTTCTGGCGGGCAGAGCCGCCGGAGGTCTGCCGGGGACAGGCTCAGGGGAGCGCTGGACCTCAGAGACACGCTGTCAGGTCAGGCCTGTGAGAGCTTTCACTGGGACATGTTATACGCATGTGCACAAGCTGCCAACCGCTACCGTGCACATACACTCACACACGCACACACACACGCATGTCAACACGCAGCCACACACACTCAGACACACACACGCATGTCCGCATGCAGGCGCACACTTGCATTCACACACGCGCAGTACCACTACATCAGCGGCCTCATTTATTAATGTAATGAGGAGTCACTGTAACACAGGTTACCCTTGGGAGTCACTGTAATACAGGCCACATCAGGCATGTCCGAAGGTGTTGTCCATATCCTAATCCAGTACAAAACGGCAATATGCACAGGACAGTGATCGAGAAAGCTTGAAACAAACTGTAGTGCAGGAAAGCAAGAGGCCAGCACTGATTATGAGTTGAAGGGTTCAAACAGTCTGCTACTGCACACCTGGCTCAGACTCAAACAGAGTGGGGTTTGCAGCATTTTCTGCTGAAACGAGACGAAGATTTGGGCATGATTCATACTGTAGGGTATGATTCATAGTGCAGAGTATGATTCATAATTTAGAGTATGATTCATAGTGCAGAGTATGATTCATAATTTAGCGTATGATTCATAGTGCAGCGTATGATTCATAATTTAGCGTATGATTCATACTGCCGGGCAGAGCAGAGCCTGATGAATATGCATGCGGGCACGCAGGACACGGGATGAATTTCCATCGTTTGAAGGGGCCCAGGAACCGACCCTGGGATGGACACGGCAGTTACCAAACTTCTAAAGAGCACCCCCCCCCGTCCTCCCCCCCCCCCCTCCCCAAACAGCCCCACCCCCCCGTCCCCCCCACCCCCATGCCCATCCCGTAACTGGACAATTAGAGGATATGAATAATCAGGCCAATTACCTGCTGCTGGATGGCCAGTGAAGCACATGTGGTGGGGGGGGGGTTCGAGGGGGGGGCAGGGGGCATATGAGGGGGGGGGGGGGGTGAAGCCACCAGCACAGAACAAGGTCCGATATGAAAGGGGGCACCGAGGAGGCGAGGAATAGCCCAATACAGCATCATTATGCGCAGAGACGCAGAAAGGCATTAGCATGAGAATGGGAAACATGATGAAAACAGGCCATTCAGCTCGTCACCGAGCGCTCGTTACCAGCTAACCGACGCTGACTTAGCCCGCGGCCGCTTCCAGAACATTCCGACCCCCGAGTCTGAGATGCGTATCGTTTTAAAAAAAAAAAAAAAAATCTCCTAAAAGAAAAAAAAGGAGATAAAACAGTTTGCTTTATAAGCATAATTGTGAGAAGGATTCATATTGAATCGGTCTGTTGTTCTTCAGGCTTAAAGGAGCCTGAGTGGCTAAATTTGATAATCATGACATGCAAGATTTTTCTATTATAAGAAGGACATGGTAAGCTAAAAAAGAATTCATATGATTTTGTCTCCTTCAAAGAGCAATTATGATTCAAACAGAATCTTTTTACATCGTTTAAACAAACTGCTATATTATCTGGAAGTGGATGCCGTGCGTCAGTAACGTAAGACAAGTACGGGCAACGAAAGGCTAATTTTTATGCTTAATCTCAGAACGCGGAATGAAAACCGAGACATTCGACGACAAACTCATAAACCCAAACTGGCCAATTATCTGTTTAACATGAGCGGCGATTGTTTTTCCCTTCTCCTTTGATCTTTCGCGTGTCACTCAGGAGCTCGTTCTAGGTATTGCGTTTCGAACAGGAAATGATGCCTCTTAAAATGTTCAAAGTGCTCGCTCCAATCACCCCGATGCTCAAGCATTTCCTTGTCTTTGTTCGGCTGAATTAGGGGGTAATTCGCCAGGACTGGCTCTTTTTAAAACCTCCATCACACAAACCAATGGATTAAAAAAGCTTTGCATTGTGGGAAACGTACTGAATTCTAAGGCTGATTGGAAGAAACAGAGGGTGAATGGAGAGGATATATATTTACATGTGTGTGTATATACATACATAAGTGCAAATGCACTGTTAAGCATGCAATCAAAATTGAAACATAACTGAACATCCCAACTGTCACCAGACCCATACTTGTTTTTAGGTAATGGTCAAATCTACAATCCTGTTCCAGAATATATTTTTTAATATATATATATATATATATCATCAATAAATTATATAGGTATTTTTAGACTAAGACTAAGATTGATATGTGATTCCAAACGTCTGAAATGCATTTAGTTAAGCAATAATAAAATAAGTCGCAGCGTGAGTTTGTACTGAAGACTAGTTTTAATTTATCTGGAGGACCTGGATGTAGAAACTGAACAATGCTCAGTTGCTTGCAGCTAGCAACTGTGCTAACCCACCCCCCCCCCCCCAACTCTCTGAGGGATTAGTCCGTGTAGTGTATGTGAACCCCAGTGGGGCATACTCCGTCCGTGTTGAGTCAGTATGTGGTGGGATTTGGCAAAGTGGCATGTGTGCTTGTCAGTCATCCTAGGCTCACAACTCCTTTAAATCTGAGCTCCCCACAGCTGCCATCTGATCAGATACCTGTCTGGAGATACTCAGATACCCACAGCCCCACAAAGGGGGAGAGAAACCTTGCCCCCGACACAGGCAGGTGAAATAATACACTGTGCCCGCGACCTCAAGGCCGAGAGCTTTCCTTCAACACCTGTCTGCCGCGTGCTTGTGTTAGCGGGGCAAATGTCTGAAAGGCTCAACGTGCAGACAGGTCGGTCGCTACGGTGACATCACGGAGAGCTGCGTGTGCTAGCGGAACAGCTAAAGAGCAGCTACATATTGCATTACGTTACAGGCATTTAGCAGACGGTCGTATCCAGAGCAACTTAGATTGTACCCAATCATGCAGCTGGATATATACTGGAGCAATGCAGGTTAAGTACCTTGCTCAAGCGTACAACTGCAGTGTCCTACCGGGGAATCGAACCTGCGACCTTTAGGTTACTAGACCAACTCCTTAGCCATAATACTGCACTGTCGCACGCACGCACGCACGCACACACGCCAGTCACCTTGAAGGGCCTTGCACACATGCCCCAGGAATACATTTACAAACACATTTACAAATTCATTAGGTCGCAAAAGTGCAGTTTCACCAGGCATCACAGCATCACGGAATGCAAAAGGTCGCCGTGTCCAATAACATCATACGCGGCACATTTTAAACAACATAACTTGTTGACTCAGGCTGTATCTGTTCTGCATCAGGAGACACAGCATTGCTTTTTATAAGGCTTAGCTTGCTAGCTTGTTGTACCTAAACAAAGGACAGTGGAAAGGTCATCTTAAAAGTATCATTTATATGACCGAGCACAACGTAACAGAGGTTAAACTCTTCAACCATGAACGCTATAACCATGAAAACAGACACGCACGTGCACGCAATGCGTTGAGTCTGTATCCAAGTCGAGGGGCTGCTAGGTCAGATTCCCTTTTGTCATTACCCTATAGCGGATTAATGTGGCTTACACACAGAAGAGCAGTCCCACTTCTACATGACAGGGTTGGCACGAACCCAAAGGGGAGGCATTCAGCCTATAGTACATCGCTGCATTTAACAGCACAAAAGTAGCACTCTGCGTACAGCACATCGCTGTATTTAACAACCCAGCGATGGCACTCTGAATACAGCGCATCGCTGTATTTAACAATGCAGTGATAGCACTCTGAATACAGTATATCACTGTATTTAACAGCACGATGATAGCACTCTGTGTACAGTAAATCGTTGAATTTAACAACCCAGCGATGGCAGCGCGTACAACACATCGCTGTATTTAACAGCACAGCGATGGCAATGCGTAAAGCACAGCAATGCACTTTTAATGTACTTACATTCACGCCTCAGCGATCAAAGGAGAACATCAATAGGCGCCGCAGCGGTCCCTTCTGCCAGGACGAGAAGCCACATTTCTGAATTCTGTTTTTGGAGATATGAAATTAAAAACACACCATGTCTCCCATTCATCCGGTCGCCGGGGCAACCCTGGCCCAGGAGGAGACAGTCTCTCCCCCTCTCCCAGAGTCCCGCGTCCACGGCCAGCGACACGTCAAGTTCAAACCGCGCGCACTGCCCGCCCAGCACGACTTTGACACGGCCCGGTGGGTTTCTCCAAATGGGGGTGTGGGGGGGGAGGGGAGGGTGTGGGGGGGGAGGGGGAGGGGGTGGGTGTGGGTGGTGTGCTGCCACCGCCACAGTTGTGTGCCCCTCCAGAAAAGCCTCCCTCACTTAAAATTTTTTTTTTGGGGGGGGGATGGGGGGGGGAAACGTCTCAATCAGCAGGGGAACGCCGCCGCGGCTCTCTGGCGTTCCCGCCTGACGGATCGGACTTCTGAGGACCCCTTTCATCCGGGCAGTGGGGCTCCCAGGAACCCCCCCGTCCACCCTGACAAAATCTGGAGCCCAGACATGCACCCGGTATTGTTGTCGGTGGCCCCTCTTACGCTCCCCCCACCCCCCCGCCCCCCCCCACCCGGGACGGGACGGTAGCAGAAAGCGGAGGGGCCGTGGGCGTCCCGGAGAGCGGCTGACTGACAGGCAGAAGAATATGAGCGGAGCAGGAAGCTTTTCCGCCTCATTTAATTCCCGTTACACGGAGAAGGGGGAAAAAGGGGCGCGAAAGAAGTTTGGAAAACTGTCCCGAAGGCATCAAACGAAGGAGCGCGATGGCTCGGTGTCCTGTCAGGCCGTGAGGGGTTGGGGGGGGGGGGGGGGGGGGGGGGGGGGGCGAAGAGTGAGGGGAGCTGAGGGGGTAGGCCAAATGGTAAATTTACCCCTGACCATTCCCCTCTCGGCCCTGCCATTCCTGGCCACAAAAAGCTGTCTTGCAAATATTGATTCACAACTGGGGTCATCTCCGAACAGGGGACTCGAAAAATACACTGAATGTAACCGCTGCAAAATGTTGTGACAGTGTCTCTTGCCCTTTGTTTAAATACTCTGTAACATGAACTGCAGTACGTGCATGCGCAGACACACGCGCAGATGCAGGACGAGGTCACTCTGGCTGAATTGCTGGTGATACCCTTTCAGAGCGTAGCACCTGTCAGCTCCCCACACGGAGGGTGTTTTCACAGCATCTGATCATTTAAAAATGGCAAATATTGACTGTGGAGTCCCAGGCAAACATAAGGGAGTTTTGCATGTGCGTGCGTGTATGAGTGCGTGCGTGTGCATGCACTTGTGTGTGTCTGTGCGACAGCGTGTGCTTGTGTGTGTGTGTGTGTGTGTGTGCGCGCAGGTTGGTGGTACAAAAGCTCTTTCATTTGGGTCATTTTAAAGAATACACGAGCCCTTGTTCTTGTTGTGACCGGTTTTTAATCTTTCACCACCTGGATGTCATAAGCATCAGAATTATCACTACCTCAGCAGACCAGAGAAAATGACCTCTGACCTCTAATATGTCTCGGAATTACCTATACTGATATGTGTGATTAATGCCTGTCCATGTTCGGGTGCTGTTGATACAAGGGGCTGTGCGTCTGGAGAAAAAGCAAAAGGCAACAACGAATGGATGAAACACTGGATGCAGCCCCTCAGGGCCAAAATAAGTCTGATGTAAAGAACATCTATAAAATGTGTTATGTGTGTGTATATATACACTTCATATTTTATATTTTACCAGTTTCCATTGACCTATAATAATTAATAATAATAAATAAATAAATGTGAACTGTTTTTTTTTTTTTTATGTTATATTTTAATGAAATTTTTGAGTATTGATGGTCACAGTAAAAAAACTGCCCATCACATTCACAATGCACGCCTTTTCAAAACAAAAAATGGATGTTACTTTCAAACACGGCGTACCTGACCAACGACGCACGTGCACGTGCATGTGCACGTACGTGTGCGCGCACGTGTGCTTGAGAATTCCAGAAATCGCGGAGTTCAGAGGTTCCAGCCCGGTCTGATTTATGGGACTGGGCGAACGACGATGACAAAGTGTTCCGGGAAAGGGGCGGATACCGAGAGATGTTGCAACGCGTGGGGTCCGTGAACTTTTACAGGACGGGCCGAGACGAGCCCGCCCACAGCAGCGCCATCGCTCTCCCATCACGGGAACGGCGCTCGCCGCGATGCTAACGCTCGGGCCCGACGGCCGTCTGAGAACCGAACGCCCTGCAGAGGTGTAAATGCGCACAGGTGTAAAAAGGCACCAGGTTCTGCTGCTTGGAAACCAGTCCACACGTGTGGCTGCATGAGCGTCGATGGAGACTTGGAAAGCCGTACAGTCAGTGTGCCGCGCGTGTGTACGCGAGCGTGCCTGTGTGTGTGTGCGTGTGTGTGTGTGTGTGTGTGTGCACTGCACTTTCTCCACAGGCTGAACCTGAAGCACAGGAATGAATGAGAAAGGTCCAGACTGTAAGCTGCTAGCAAGTGGTGCTTACCTACTGGCCAATAAACATGTTTTCCTGAAATGATTGTCTAGTTATTAAAGTCTTTTGATATTACTCTCTGTGGAGAACATTCTGAGGAGACCAAAAGTCAGTACATTGTAGATCTTTACTGGAACAAACTGAAAAGATGAAGCTTCTTTCTACATAAACGAGATAATGGAGACGTTGAAAAATGCAGACGCATTCTTGCATTCAGTAAAACAAAAAAGAAAAGAAAGGAAAACAAACACTGTTTCAAACTCGCAGTCAAGGACGTTACAAGAGTTCTAATCAGGTCACTCCATGTCTGAACACACACAGCAGTAAAAAGCAGAGCTGCCGATGAACCTCACCGCCCCCCCCCCCCAGCCAGCCGAGTTCGGGACTTAAAAGGCCCCGGGTTCAGGCCGGGGAGTGGGAGTTCACCCGGCAGCCAGATAAGTCCCCGGCGTGAGGTCACAAACGCGCGATCGGAATTTTCTTAACACGAACGTTCTAATGCTGATGTAACAATCGCTACTGGCAGTTGAAAGCGACGGAGTTCTAGAACACTGACTTGGAATTTTGAGAAAAAAAAAAAAAAAAAAAAAAACATTCCAGAAAAAAAAAAAAAACCCAACTCTTCAAAGGAAGAGCTGAGGTCTCCATTTGTTACACGGTAACCTTGTTGCCTGGCTTCACATCTCTCAGAAGAAGCCCCGTGTCAGAGCTGCTGCCATCACTCCTCCAAATTTGACAGGGCTTGTGCAACCCCGCTGTTCTGTTTGCGCTCCTTGTCAGCCAGCGCGTCAGATGAAACGGATCCTCCCCGAGCAGGGGGAGAGGAGGAGAAGCTAAAAAACCGCTGGCAGGGCCAGGGATGCAGAGAGAGGGATGGGGATGGAGGATTTGCAGAGGGGTGGAAAAATTCATCTCAGGGGTTGGGGGGGGGGGGGGGATTTTGGCGATCGCTGGAGGATTGAGACAGACATCAGGAAGCATTATCACAGCAGGGGGGGAGGCTGCAGTGTTTAGCATAGTAACTCATCTCATTGCGTTATTTTTTCCATCACATTACCAGCCTTGCATGCCCCCCCCCCCCCCCCCCCCCCCCTCTTTTATTTGTCATGATGCATCCAAGCATGCAGATTGCACCCGTAATCCAAGATCGGCGAGGTACGGTAATTACAGCAAAATGATCACCATTACCAAAAAAAAAAAACGGTAGTACAATTCAGGGAGGAACGCCAAGACACCCAGGAATAAACCCTTGTCCTCAAGAGCCAGAAGTTGTGTCGGCTCAGACTGCCCCCCCACCCCCCACCCCCCTGCCCCCCGCCCCTTATCTCGGAACGCAGGACAGACGGGTCTCTCTGGGAACAGGCTTCGCGACATCGCGGGAGTTCAGTAGTTCAGCCGCACGCACTGAGCACGGTAGACAGAATGCTCAGGACAAGTGCCCAGTGAAGCTCACTCTGCCAGCACACTGACCTACTTCTCCTGAAGTAAAAAAAATAAAAATAATAATAATAATACACCAGATGGACCAAAAAAAAAAAAAATCTGAATAAAACAAGGCTGGTGAAAGTTTGCATGGCAACACTGATCTGAGAATTTGGAACGTACAAGAAAAAAAAAGAATAAATTTATCTGTTATGTCATCTCTTAGCAGGTTTTTCGGAAGTTCTAAGTCAGTGTTCTAGAACTCCATTACTTTCAAATAATTACCAGAAGTGACTGTTACATCAGCATTAGAATGTTCAGATAAAACCATTCTAATCATGTGTTTCTAATCTTATACTTTAAAGGGTTGAATATACATTCTGACAGTAACGTGTTGACTGAATATCTAGTTACTAAGTTTTGTAACAGTTGTCAGGACCACCAGTGAAGCCCTGCTAAGTGGTTTGTAATTATATTTAAATCCATACGCCCCCTCAGAGGGAATACCACCTTTGGGAATAGTGAACACACATGATCATGCATCGGCCAACCCAAATCCAAAATTTTGATTTGTTACGAGCTGAGAAAATACAGCTTGTAAAGCTCATTTAGCTATATTTTGAAATGAGACATCAAGACATTTGGGGGAGTAATACAATCTAAAGTCAAATGACACTTCGGACAAAAAACCATCGAGACTTACAATGTCCTTATGACAAATAAACCGCCCTTTTCCCTTTTGTATAATTGGCTGTGTGATATAATGGCCTGTGAATGTAACCTGTAACTCAGAGGTTGCAGGTTCAATACCAAGGTGGGAGACACTGTCGTCGTATTTTTGAACAACTAATTTAACTTAATTGTTTTCCTCAATATCCAGCAGATTACATATAAAAATAAAAATTTTAAAACCTGCAAGCCATGTGAGTTGCTCTGCTGGCTAGCTAAACACTTACATCCAAATATAAAAATAAATGTCACAGGCCTGAAGGGAAAAAAGCCAGTAGTGTGTGTAGTTTTGTGGCCATCGCTTGTTGGGAGACAAAGTCTTCAGGGCGGCAGCCCCCTAGAGAATCTGCTTTAATTACACAGCACGGGTCCGGCAGGGTCGTTGGTGTATATTCAGGGGTTTATCATGGAGATGATGAGCGACGTAGATTATAAAAAAAACTGCGATATCTACAGTGACCCCTGGCGTCAATGCGGAGATCGTTTAAGATGATGAAACATCAGCACGCAAAAGAAACGTAATGAAGGAGTAACCTCCTCATTTACACCCCCTGCTCTCCCCTTCAATCTCCAGAGAGTCGCTCTGCGATCAGCGCAAAGATCAGTCCATCAGTCAAATCAGACCATGCAAAAACACAGCAGAGCGCTTTGCCGGGTTCATACGGAGAAAAAGATGTCAGAATTATCTAAACTTAAGAGACAGAGAAGAGAGATTCAAGTCATTGAGGTGAATCCGGTTGTGGCTTGTGCCCCCAGAACAGGTACATATTTCCCCTAACGATACTTCACTGTTCTCGTAAAACGCGGCTGACGTACAGAAATAAGCGAAGCCAGTAATTACGTGGGAGATACGCGGCGAAAACCTTTCAGCAGAAATTACCTCAGAATGATCTCGCCCTGCCTCACAAGAGGCACATCACATCATCACCCGCCCCTCCAGCACTCACCTTACTTGCTTTGTACTTTCACGGCATCAAGGGGATGGGAAGGGGGGGGGCGGGTCCATGGGGGGGGGGGGGCAAGGAGGGGATAGAAGGAAAAAACGAAAAGAAAAAAAACGCATTAAAAGGTAGTTTGGTTTACGGGCCTTTGACTGTGTGAGCCTGCCGTTAGAATCGCCGCAGTCAGCAGAATTCCGCAGCCTCTCTCTCTCTCTCTCTCCCTCTCTCTCTCTCTCTCTCTGTCGCGGCGCGGCGCGTATATTTGCCACAGTCAGCTCTCTCGCCCCCCCCCCCCCCCCCTCACCCCCGGCGGCCTCAACTTGCGGCGGTTAGAAGAGGAAAAAAAAAACGCTGCGTCCGTGCATCGGGGGCCCGCGTTCGTTCCCACTTAACCCCCCCGACGTCCCTTTAGTGCGTAATCTCATCTGCCGTTACATCACGATCGGGTTCATCCCTCCGTCCCGGGGGGGGGGGGGGGGGGGGGGGGCGAGGGGGGGGGGATCAGGGCTCTTTCGGCAGATTGATGAAGCCGTAAATGAAACTGCGAGTCCTCAGTCCGCGCCGATAAGGACGCCCCCCGTTTATTTCGGTTTTTTTTTGTTTTGTTTTTTTTTTTTTTTTTTTTTAAAGAAGAATGGGTTTTTGTCAAACTCCTCGCAGAGGCATAAATCGCCTCCACGTTTTCTTTTAAGTTGTCAGGAGTACCGGCACCTTAAGCCTCTCAGCACAGGTGCTTCCTTTTTAGATATTCTGAACATTAATCAGCTGGAACTGTCGTGGAGTAAGTACTGCGTTTCTTTCTTGTGCTTTTTTTAATTATTGTTTTTTTTTTATTTGTTTTTTTTTTAACTAATAATGGTGATGTGTTCATATGTTTGCACACTGTCTTTGACTGCTACCTGCCCAGGGACAACTGATGAAATTTAGCTTGATAGCTCATTCTGGGACAGCCAAAAGGCTGACCACTGTCCCTATCAAATAAATAAAGTAATTAAATAAGTAAAAGTAATGGTGTGGGGTATGGTGTGGAATCTTATAAAACAGGTAAATATCCACACTCAATTTTGCTGGTTTCACTAAGTTGCAAGAATCACGATCAACCGTATAAGACTTGTCAAAACGGCGTATCACATGCATGCACAGTGGAAAGACAAGCTATCAGTCACTTCAGGGCATGTCTCAAATTAACTCGTGTTAGCTTTACGCAGCCTAACACTTTAATGTTAACCCATCCTGAGTTCCAGTTTACGAGCACTTTGACTGAACAACATTCCGTGATGGATTCTCACATCACACCCTGCAAAGAGAATAATTGCTGGCTTTTTACAATACCTTTCACAGCCAAATACAAATGTTCTGCCAACTTACAGCAAAACAATCTAAAAGAGAGTGAGAACATTCTTTCAAAATCGCGCATTGGTATTTGGGTTTTCAACCTCCTCCTGCAGTGTGACTTGCTTATCGGAAACACCGCAAAGGCACCGCAATACATTTTGGTATTTGTACATCATAAGCTCCTAGAATCTTTTTAAGGTCGACATAGCACATCTCTTGTCCCTTACGCTATAAAAAACCAGATCGTTTCCAGATCAATTTTATTCCCATGTTTTCTCCCGATGTTTCTCTCCCTCTCTGCTCAAGTTTATTCTGGAAAGTGGGTCATCACAGCTGTCTTGATCTACGCTTCACCTTTCTGTGGATTCAGTGGAATGTGAATCTTCGTTTAACCCTTTAAAGGTGTGAGATCACAAATACACTGAACATTGCAATGCTGATGTAACAATCACTACTGGTAACTGAAAGTAACTGGGTTCTAGAACACTGACTTTTTTAAACATTCTAAAAAAAACCTACTCTTCAAAGGGTTTAAGGCAGAGAGGAAAGCCAGCGTTCTGTGCTGGACTTGTGGACTTGAGCGTACTTGTCCCACTTCAGGGCTTGGCGCTTGCAGCCCGCTGGTCGCTGATCGGGCGCCCCGGCCACCGCGCCACGAACGGCCGCGCATCTGTGTCGCGCGATAACGCGAAGGAGTCGGCCGCGATTCGAATTTCGCGGCACCGCCGATAAATTCGACCGTCTCCCGGACGTGGAAGGTAGGAGAGGGGCAAGCGTCAAACGCACTGCGGTTCTCCTGTGTGAAAATATCCAACCCTTGTATCCCCCGCCACTTTGATTCTGATTTACGGTATTCACCACCTCCTGCCCCCCCCCCCACCGCCCCCCGCCCCTCCTCCCTTCTCTCCATCTCAGGCAGGCAGTCACAGATCGGAAAAATGCAGACAGAAGAATGCTGCATTTTTACAATCGCTCGTCAATCAAACTAACTGATTGGTGTGATTGCGGGCTTCTTCAAACTGTGACACGCGAGAGTAATCTTTATGGAAGTTTCCGGTGGAGTTTGAGAAGCAGAGGTGTAGGCAGGCCATGATTCATGATCTCCGGTCTTTTAGGCTAAATCAAAAAAGGCAGGACCATTTACTTACCATCACCTCCCTAATTAACTGAGGCCCAGACTTGTGCTGAAGACACTGTAGCAACATGGTGATATTTAATTTACTAGTCTGGAGAAATGTCTATCGGATTACTTATGTTCCTAACGTTTCCCCATGGCTAAACCTCAAAGTGCGGCAGAAGAAAGGGTTTATGGGGTATCTCTCCCAGAAAAGATTACAATATTGATTCCATTTTCTATTCTCGAGAGTGCACAGCCTATTCAGTCTAACAACAATGCTGTTAAATATACGGAAGAACTTTTTTTAAATTCTTTTTTGCTTTGTATTTTTGCTCTTGTTTTGTTTCGTGTTCAGTTTCTAATCAAATACCAGACTCATAGTGTTTGCTTGCCTGCAGAATGAGAATTTGTTCTCGATCACTTTTACCTGGTTAAATAAAGGTTAAATAAGATAAATAAATAAATCACCTCAAAGTTTTTATGCACACTCTGGAAAGGCTGGAAACTGCGAAACTGTGACTTCATAAATCCTTCATGCTACCTGGATTTCACAATGCAACATGAAGCTGTCACAGAGATTGTGAGGCTTGATATCCACAAAAGAAAAATGCTAGTTTCTCATGTAACCTTCAAAAAAAAAAATTAATTCTTGAATGGTTTACATTCAGTAACCGTTATCAGACCTAAAAGCTACATACAGCCAAGGCAGAACAACATTTTAAGTTGTGTACTGCTCACACTCACTGTAGAAAAGCTTTTCCGGTAAACACTAAAAACTTTATGTGTAGGTGTATTGAGTTCAAAGGCAAAAGTCTTCTTTTTTTTTTTAAAGCCATTTTTCACAGGTCAGATTTGATTTGACGCCTTCTCAACGTGCACGTCCAAGTGAGTGAAGGAATGTTGGGTGGTGTTGTGAATAACCCAACAGGCTCGCGATGCAGGTACAGTCAGGCCCTGCTGGCTGTGGGTGTTAACAGTTTACATAGCCGTTTATCCGATTCCATCTCTGTACCCGTGTTGTCCTGGGGAAGGAACTCCGCATGAACGGATAATCAGACAAGACCGAGGGGTCGCCAATATCAGCCAGGAATTGTATTTTTAACGCTTGGCACTGTTTCGGAAGTAACATTATCGCTGACTTCTGGCGGGGTTTCTGAAAACAAGATGTCAGTCGTATTGTGCGTATTAGGAGCCTACTGGCACTGCTGCACGTCTTGTAAAAAAAAGTCATGGCTGCCACAGGTAACATGTTTACCGATTCATATTTTGTTCTGTTGCACATATTTGTTTGCATTACATCACATGGCATTACATTATAGGCATTCAGCAGACACTCTTGTCCAGACCGACTTCACACCACTTCTGCACACATATTGTACGTCTGTTTCAATCGCAGACATATAGAATGCACGTTCTTCTTCTTCTGATAGTTGTCCCCGATCCCACGTCCTTGTCCAGTCACACAAAGCGCATTCCTGAGCCCAGAGTGGGCAGGACTGAGACGGTCCTCCGGCACAGCCAGACTATTGCCCGTAGTTTGCCGTAGTTTGTTTGTTCCTTGTCCATCCTCTCTGGAGTGCTGCTTTTGTATTCCGCGTCGCTCCTGGCACCATATAACAATAAACGCACAGCCATCTTTGTTTAGCCGCGGCCTGCCCGCTTCCTCTCTCTCTCTCTCTGTAGTTTTTGTGTTTTACCTTTTGTGTCATTTGTCGAGCAGCCTAGCGCGCCGCCATTTTGTTTTACGGCCTCTTGTCCGGAGCGACTGCGGCGCGGTGCTGACAGCTCTCGGACAGGAAGTCCGCGGGGCAGAATGAGGCCTTACGGCCCACAACAGACCCCTCGGCTGTCTGAAGCCGTTGAGAGAGCTAACGATAGCTGCTCAGGGAAACCGAACGGTAAGAGGCAGGAGAAGCTTTTCTCCAGAAGCCGCCATGCACGGCTGGCCGTCAGCCTCTCGGGTTGTCAGGAGTTTTATCAAACAAAGAGTTGTTGTTTTTGCGTTTTCAAACAATGCAACCAGGAATCCAGCTGCTTTTGTTGTTGTTGTTGTTGTTGGAGGAGGAGGAGGGCTGAGTGAAATGCACCGTTTGATTCAGGATATTTAGTAAGCAAATACAGCGACAATTTATGTTGGCAAACGTTAACTAAAGCAATTAAAACATTTTGGACAAAATTAGGCAAAAGGGAAAAAAACCCAACAATGCCCATGTTGGACCAAACAGGTTGGGGTTGTGGGGGTGTGTGTGTATGGGGGGGGTGGGGGGGCGGGGGCTGCTGCCCCTCGGGTCACCCCTGGTGAGAGGGGGGTTGCCACGGCACCATTCTGTTCCAGCGTCCCCCGCAGGGGCGTGGCCAGGGGCGATGAGGTGTGGCTTGGGGGTCACCAGCAGACCCCGGCGACTGGCGAACTGCACCGCCGGGTCGGACCTTCGCTCTTCCTCTCACACCAGGGAGCAAAGGAGCGCTCCCAAAAGGAGACTTAACCCCCCGCGTGCCCGGGACGCTGACCCCCAGCTCAGGAGGGACGGGGGCCATAAGAGGCCTTCAGGAGAGGCGCTCGGAGTGAGATTCGACGACAGAAAGCAAACAGGAGCACAAACAGAAGGAAGCTGAAGCAGTCCCCTGACTGCAGTGGCACCTTTCTCCTCTACCTTTGCGCCGTCCCATTAAAATAAAACGCTTGGCCAGAGGTAGTCTGGCTACGCGTCACATATCGCCGTTTCCTAGGTCTCCGTGGCGACGGGCACCGGGATTGGACGTGATGTTCGGCGTGACCGTGAGTCAGCGGGGGGAGCGTCAGCACAACCCTACAGCCCTCCCAGTGAGTGGGATTTAAAAAAGGGGTGGGGGGGTGACACTGCGGCTTTCTCATTACCTCACACTGTGAGCCAAATTGTCCCCTCATGGGGAGCTGGGGGGGGGGGTTTGTCCCCCCCCCCCCCACCCTACCCAGCTCTGGACAGAGGGGCTCACCCCCCCCCCCCCCCCTAATCTGAGGGCAATCCTCACCTTTGTGCCTCACCATAAGAGACTCCCCAACAATGGAGCAGAAAGCCTTGTAGCTTATGGCCTCTCTGAATGACCAGGCTTGGAGGAAAATTTTAAACAGAAACAGGGGTGCAATTCCAGGCACCACTCAGGGGGGCTGTAGCTACTTTGGTGGTTCCCCTTATTAGCACATGCTCGCCACCTAGTGGCGAGGTGAAGTAGATTTCATTGCTTTGGGGGAGCTACTCACTCTGGTGGTGGAGGGCATTATTTAATGTGACTGTTTCCTGGGTTGCTTTGTCACTGGTTAAGAAAAAAAAAAAACACATTGCACAGATTATCCATTTAAACCCCATGTTAATGCACAAATCTCAAAATATAACCATGCATGCATGTTTACACATACACATGCACACACACACACACACACACGAGCGCACATACACACAGACCCCCACACACATGCACACACACACACACACAAGCACACATACACACAGATCCCCAGACACACCCACACACACGCACACACACGCGCACACATGCACACACACAGATCACCACACACACACCCAAACCCCCCACACACATGCACACACACACGGACAGACCCCCAGACACACCCACACACACCCACACACACGCACGCACACACAGACAGACCCCCAGACACACCCACACACACGCACGCACACACAGACAGACCCCCCAGACACACCCACACACACGCACACACACAGACAGACTCCCAGACACACCCACACACGCACACACACACACGCACGCACACACACGCACACACAGAGAAAAGCCTCCAGTGTGCAGCGTGATTACACAGTGGGAACTGCTGCAAGCTGTCAGCGGCGGGCCGACTGTGGCCCCTTTGTCCGACGGAGCCCCATGTCGGGCCCCTGGAGGGAAATGCTTCCACCGAGATTTCCTGCTGATAAGCCCAGGTGAGTGATGGAGATGACACAGCATTAGCCCAGATTACAGGAAGCGCATATCACCGTGACTTATCAAAGGCCCGGCCGCGGTCCGGGCCGTTTCCCAGCCCCCCCCCCCCCCGCCCCCCCCTCGGTAAGCCCCGCGACTCATTCTTTATCCGCTCTGCATCTCCGAAACGAGTGCCCCCCCCCGCCCCCCGCCCCCCGACCCACCACCCGCGGGGGCCCCCGTGATAATGCGGTGTAAAACCCGTCTGCATTCCGCAGGTTATTCACACCTGTCTCTCTCCCCCCCGACCCCCCCAAAACTCCCCACCCCACCCCGCGTGCGCATGCTAACGGGGGCGCTGACGAGCCCGCTGGAGACATCCCCCGAACCGGCCCCGCCCCGTCGCCCCGCCCCGTCATCCCCGCCCCCATTCCATGACCACGTTCCGGCTCTTGCGCTTCTTTTAAATTTTGCGCCCCTACCACCCGCACCAGGGACTGCACGATCAGATCAGCTGCCTCTTCCCATAAAGAAAAAAATCCCAAACAAAAAAAACATACGTCCATTCAATTGGTTATACACGTTGTCGTACGTCGCTCTGGATAAGAGCGTCTGCCAAATGCCTGTAATGTAATGTAACATAAAAGATAAAATGCACACATTGTGCCCACTGGCGCCACAAAAGATTCTGTAGTACGAATGAAAGCATTTGGGGCAAAATTAAGGCAACAGGATTTTGGCCAGCATGAGCCACGCCCCACATAGTTCATCAGCGCAACAAGCCGACGCAACAGACAGCTGCGATGATCGGTTTTCTACAGGGAAAGCAAAGCAAAAGCACATGCATATTTATTATGAATATATTATTAATATAAGATATCCAATTCAATATAATTCTGTATTATAACATTATATGTAATGTGATTCAGTGGTATTAGCATTCCTGTGTCCTTTAACATAACCTATGCATGCGAACGCTACTCAACTGACAGACATACACATAATAAGCTTCTAAGATTTGACTCTTAAACTTTTTTAAATGTTGCATACAGGATAAGTTTCTTAGCATCAATGAAAGCTACTAGCATCAATGAAATACGGTGCTGCTTTTTTCCCCTAAGTGTGTTTAGAATATTATAATTCTGCATCTCATGCTCACATGTGTTACCTTGGTAACGGTGGTTTCTTCGTATCAACGTGTTTTTCTTATTTTTTTTTGGTCTGCCAGGTCCTTTTTCTTTCCTGGACTTTCAAAAACTAATTATGAATCCCCACGACCCCATGTTTCCTAAATGCACAATTCCACCTACCGACAGATTTTTATTAAAAAAGTCTACAAACAACCCGACTGCCTGCGTTATGATTTAAACGACTCAGGTGTGCATTAAACGCTCCGTCTGTTAAGACATTCACCCAGAGAGGAGAGAAACCCCCCCCCACCCCTACACCCCCCCCCACCCCCCCGTGGGGTCAGACGGGTTTGTTTTGGGGGAAAGGCGAGCGCAGTCGAATTCGGGGACGCCCCGTTCCCTCTCCGCGGCGGGAACAGAACAGGGTCGGCGTACGCCAGGAAGCGGAAGGATTCCGCTGACACGTTTCCTGTCCACGGTACGGCGGCGGCGAAGGCCTTCATGTCCCGCAGCTGCGCACGGCGTGGAAGCGAGGGCCGGAGCTGGGGGGGGGTATTAGCACCCGTGAACCGCGCCAACTCTCGGGGGCCCCCGCCCCAAAATGCCACACGGACAGGGGCCCGGCTCGTAGCCAGGGGCCGGGCGGGGGGGAGGGGGGGGGGGTGTTGACCTTAGAGGACTTATTAAAAAACTTTACGGGGCCCCGCCGTGTGTGGAAGCTCTGCTGGTCCCCGCTCGCTCCGCACACAGCCCTCACGCTGGGCCCTCGGGCCCTCGGCCCGTTTGATGTGCCCCCGGCTTCCTAATTGGAAGGAAGCGAAGTGCTAGCCTGTCAGGTCATTAGCCCCCCCCCCCCCCCCCCCCCCGCGACCCTGCCCCGCCGTCCAGCCCGAGACGGCGAGCGCTAAGGGTCCCGAGCGCGTTCTCACAGAGGGCCCGCCCCCCCCCCCCAACCGAAACGGCGGTCTGGTTGCGGTTAGGACGCCGATAAAAACCGTGGCACAATTTAAATCAAATTCTAACTCCGGTGCGGGGGTGGGGGTGGGGGTGGAGGGGGGGCAAGAATATACAGTTTGATTGCTGTCCAGATGTTGCAACGCGCGAGATATCCAGACCCGTGTTAATGTGGGAAAAGCCTGGGATGGCTGGGTTGTGAAAGACATGTACTTACACGCTGTATGTAATCAAATGGTGCGTTAGGTCGCCATGTTCATCCAATCAAAAAAGCTAATAAATTTATACATATTCCAAATCTGAACACATTTCCTCAACTGTGTGCACATGGTGGTCAATCTACTTCATTCATTTGCACTTTGTTCTCAAGGGTTGTTCATAACAGTATAAATAAACATTTACTGAATGTATTATCCTTGCTAATGACGCAAAGCCTGTTTTCTTTACCGTTGCGAGTACATACTGAATACTAAAGTGAATCTGCTTTTGAAGTAACATGATAAACAAGTAACACCTTAAGTTGTCACGGAAAAGGTTGTGAAATATGATTAATTTTCGCTCTCTAAACGACAGTGTAATTACACAGGTACTGAGGCATAATAAACACAGAGTGCTGTGATGATAAAGGAGATGCACGCAATTTATCATATTTCTTGCGGTAGGGAATCTGTCACACGAAGCTTTGATAATTATAGAGTCTGAGCCAGTGTAGCATGCTCTGAATCAACAAAAAAAAAAAACAACCAAAATGATATTTGCAACACTTTACATTGACTCAGTGTGAATTACTGAGATAAACATAACATAACATAATGAGGAACAGGCCATGCAGCCCAGCAATGTTCGCCATTTTCCTGACTAAGTTAGTGCGCTGATTACCTACAGACTAGATAGTATCTAACACTGTATCAAGCCTAGTCTTGATCCCCAGAGTTTCTGCCTCTGCTACGTGACCTGGCAGGCTATCCCACACATTGACTACTTTCATTGACTATTAACATTAATTGCTGTTGCGATTGCTGCTTTCGCTTCTTTCACTGCTGCGAGAAATCATATAATAATGGCACCGTGAGGTAAGAATCACGAACGATGCCACTGTTGATGCCACTGCAGACTGGTCACATCTGCTTGACATTTAGCCAGCTGTTGGTAGCCTTCACTGTCGCAGACTGGGTACCCTTGGGTCGCATGCCAGCTCTCAACAGAAGCGCCAGCGCGTTAGCTGGCGCGCTAACCGTGCATGCGCTTTCCAAACAAAAAAAAAGGTATGAAAAAATGCCTATAAAAGGTACAAAAAGATTGTCACTGCGGTAGTACCCTATAGGTACATAAAACTGTACCCCTTACCCACACTACATAATTCATTTGAACCT
The DNA here is from genome assembly GCF_013347855.1 of Anguilla anguilla. NCBI lineage: Eukaryota > Metazoa > Chordata > Actinopteri > Anguilliformes > Anguillidae > Anguilla > Anguilla anguilla. The sequence goes on along the minus strand of NC_049206.1, from coordinate 55,311,949 downwards.
TTTTTTTTTTTTGCTCATAAATGGTACTTATTAATACCCAAATAGAATATTATTGTACTTACGGGGTACATTCTGGGAAATCTGTTCCCCAAAGAACAAAAAAGTACCTTTATTTCTGAGAGTGTGTAACATTTGTTCTCTAGTACACTAGCTCTCTGGTGTTCTTTCGTTTAAAAAATCGGCAAAGGCCACATAGGCAGTACAGTCATTGAGTTTGTGTATGGACTACACTGTGTGTTATTAGCTGACGATGACTGAGCCCATAGTCGTGGGGCGCAACTGGCTTTGTCTGAGTTTACATACAGCAGGTTGGCTTTAAGTGCAAAAGTTCCTTCTAACAATGCAGTGGGTGCCTGCGGGCAATAATCTGATATGGGCAAGAAAAGACACAACACTACACCCACTTAGCAAGCGCTCTTATCCTGACCCGCGTAGAAGAGTGGAGAACATTAGTGTTTGCACAAAGGTGCAACATTGCCGAAAAGGCACAGAAAGGCCATTTTATGATCAACAAGTAAAAGGTTAGCCGAACAAACCAACAATTAGCATTGTAAACAAAGGTAAACACCACGACAAAGCTAAAACTATCTTTACACAGCTATACCTCTGACATGACTGCCACGAAAAGGAAATTCAAAAAGAAAGAAAGAGGATAGCGACAGAAGGTCAGGGGACACACCTTTTTTCCAGCCACCTCTAGCTCTCCTGGAACTCGATACAGGTGTGTGTGTGTGCGTGTGTTTGTGTGCGGGTGTGTGTGTATTTGTATGTGTGCATTTCACTGAAAACAACAAAAGCCTGAGTGTTTTCTCTGTTGGGACGTTCAGAAGGGTTATAGACGGTGGCTGACAGCTGAGATTTACGTAAACAGATCAGAGCAGCCAATCAGAGCCTTGAACAGATTTTTAAAAATATTTTTAAAAATATTATTGCAGAAAGCCAAGAACGTTGACATGGGTGACATTAAGTGTGTTACAGTTATAACACATTAATAGCTGGTTGTGATAAGAAAGATGAGCAAAAATGTGCACTGTCATAAAATATGAAAAGCAGAATATAATAAAGAAAATGTCATAATATAGGGCTGGTTAGAATTTACGTCCTATTCTTCCAGTTAGGTGCATTTGAGTATCTTTTGGACATTTCTGTTGAAATAACATATAAACATAAACGTTCGCTGATATCCACAATCAAACATCGCAATGATAACCTGAACCGATTCTCAGCAGATATTTAAATCTTTTTCACTTCCAGTTATTTATGTGAACAGTGTACAGATATGATAGTATGTTTTAGATTTAACAGGGATCCACAAATAAACACACTTTTTTAAGGGGGGGGGGGGGGCGTGAGGAGTGTAGAGGGGGGCTGGTGGGGTGTGGGTCAAGAAAACAAATCAGCCAATTCATCAAAGAACAGAGAGCGACAGTGAGTGATGGGTTGTCCTAGCTGGCCGATGGCAGGAGATTACCAGGTCAGCAATATTATTGTTTTGTCTGCAGTTCTGGTGGTCTGGTCTTGTGCCAGACAGGAGATGCTAATTAAGCGGATGGACTGAGTCAGAGGGTCCGGTTCATTCCGAACAAGCCATCCGCTTAATATATGACACGCAGTGGGTTTTTTTTTTTTGGTAGCAGTTAATCGTTTTAATGAAGAGTCGGACTCTACACTGAAATCAGTCAACCGGGGCTTTGCTTGTGTTCCATGTGAAGGGTCACTGGAGCTGTCCAGATCAGTGATCCTTCATAAACTGAAGAAACGGGTGAAGTCTGATATTTTGCATCTACATAACGTTCCCAGTAAACAGGCCCAAGGCAACCATTTATTCCTTGACATGGATGGAATTCTAAATTTTGTCCTGTAGTGTCTTCCAATTATTGTCCGTTCCATTTAACTATTTATTAATCGACTGCATGGATGAGATTCAATATTTTGTCCTGTAGAGTCCATTCCAATCATTGTGAGTTCCGTTCAACCATCAGTTAATTGACTACAAGGATGGAATTTTTCTGTTGTAGCGTAGTCGTGATCTGGGTCATGGGAGTCTACAAGACTTAAATATTCCGCTGCATTGGTTGTATTATGGATTATCATGAATCTATCCTCTGGGTCAGGTATGGGTATGCCCTTTGAGAACAGGATTAGTTTTTATCAAGTTAGCACTATTATTCAGGTAAGACGTGAAACCCATTGTATTTGAGTGAGTTTTACAGATTGATCTGCTGATCGTCATGGCAATTAGGCGTGCATATATTATGATGATTTTTAAATTAAAAAAAGATAAATGTAATGTCCTCATTTTTGAGTTCATAGTATAAAAAATATACAAAGCCCTACTCTGCATGCATAAACATGCAGAATATGAAATATGTGAATTACGTCATGCGGTTAGGCTGCTTTAATTAAACTCTAGAGAAAACCTGTGCACTATCCTGTAAAGTGACTAATTTCAATAGCTTTTCAACAGTTCTTTCTGAAAGTGCATTTGCATAGAGTATGTCATTGTCATTACATCACTTGTAGACATCGGGAGCACATTAACCCTGATTACTAAGTAACTGCCCTCGATACAAGATATTATTAAACATCACATGAAAATATGACTCTACCGATATATTCAGGAGAAAAAAATGTTGAGGGGGCAATGTTTCTTTTCAGTTAATTTATTGGGTAAATGTACTCATGCTTTGCCAGAATGCACCGACTCATCTGCTACATAAAAAAAATAAAATAAAATAAGGCTTGCATCCTGTATCACCGGTCTATCTCACTGCAACAAGAGCACCTAGGCAAGGCGCTGTATCGCCCGTGAGACAAAAGCGCGAAACAATGCCGGGGCATAATTGTATTCAGAACAGTAGCGCGCGTAACCCAAGAGACAATTTATTTTCGCGCCGTTGTGAGAAGATTGGAGCGGAGCGCCCGAGGGCAGCGGGTACGCCAAAGCCGGCCTGTCACTCAGCGCGAGACAGATTTCGCGATCTTCTTTATTCTATTGTGGAAGCAGGAGACGCCGGACTGCAACCTCGGGAGAGTCACCACAAGCGAAATGCCGCAGTCAAAACACCAAAATGCACACCCACCCACCCACCTCCGTCCCGAAATTTTTGTTTTAAAATAAATAACGGGAACAAGAATGCGCAAATAGCACCCGGCTCTGGAAAACGCGGCTACGCTTAAACCCCGGTTACGCAGTCTCGTCTGCCTCTCTTTTGTATGCGATATTGCGGACATGAAGCAACATGAGGTCCCGAATCATTTTCCAAAGGTTCATTTCGGCTTGATTGGCTCCCGCGGTGATCAAAGTAGCTGGGGCTTAGTTTGCCCTGGAGGACCTGTCAGGGAAGCCAGGCGGGGTGGAGAGGAGACTCTTACCAGGTTTAACACACACCTTGAACTGTGTTTACCTGGATCAGCGCGGCAGCCCATAATGGGTCTACGAAATTTCCCGGGAGGAAACAAAGACGCGCGCTTATAATACATCAAAGGCAGTGTGTTTCGCTGCTATGATATTTCACTTAAATGTCATAAAATCATCAAAAGACACCCTCGCCCTCCTTTTGTGTCGGAGAAACTGGGGGGAAAGTCCATAAATCCTGGATATCAGTGCTTAGTCTGGGGCAGTTCAAAGGTACCATTAGGGAAATGAAAACATAATACATTACGAGAGAATTTAAAATGTAATGCATTCCTAGTGAATTTACTTTCTTTATTTTAACTGAAATAACTTAAAGGGCATTCAAATCTACACATATATAATTAATCAACCGATATATAATGAATTAATTATGTTTCACCTAGCCTTCCAATATCATTGTGGTCCTTTCCAATTGGCTTTTTACAAAATATAATATATTAGGTCACATAATATAACTATAATAAACAACAGAGAAAAATGTTCAGTGTTAAATCAACTCTACAAGAGTATTAAGTCCTCTCTGGACTCATATAACTAATTACTGATCATTTTGATGTTTCCTGTATCGTCACCACTTTATGAAGAACTGTCGCACAATATTTTATTGAAGATAATCTGGAAATTTGACATGTAAGCAATTCAATTCAAGTTCTGTTTTCAGCTATAATGGCAGTTGGAAAATGGGATCTAAATTCAGCAGACACAGAACAGATACTGTTGGCAAGTTAAGATAAGGGTGATCATTAGAAAAGAGGAAAATAAGTACAAAGCTGAAACAACACATCCACACCGGACACCTCCTACTCCCACACAGATACAAAATGATAACAACAACACAGGCCGATCAGTTGAGTCTAAACACAATTAACTGATAAAAATTAAAAATGCTCTTAACAAATCTCAAGGATTTAACGGCATGAGAACTGGTTTTAGACGAGCAGCTTTAAGCAGGTCTCCTGAATTCTGCCGTGGAGAGGGAGGTTAAGGAGTTTGAGACCGGAACATTCCGGAGATAAAATGTTAAATGGAGCTACTCCCTCGCTCCCGTGGAACCGGCTTGGCTCAGTCATGGGTGACCAGGTGTGCCGACATTAGTTGGGGCGGATGAAACGGGTTTGATGACTCGTTACATGGTTCGGCTGAGGAGAGATTCGTGCGTTAACGCGCGTGACACCATGTCACGGTGGCCATTTTGAACGCCACGGTCCGGCCGCAGCGCGGACGACGTTCGAAGCGGGAGTGCTACAACTGCGTTCTGCCGAGGGTCAGAGAGAGACTGCTTTTATTTTGAGGACTGCTATCGTTACCCGCCATACGCACTGTCCCAGGACACAGGGCTGACGTGATATACCTACAGTACAGGCTATGCCACTGAATCTCGCTCCAATCACTATGCAGTGAGTCACAGGTTCAACACAGATTTTGAAAGCTTTTTTTTTTTTTTTTTAAATGTGTATAATGACATTGAACGTACATTGTCAAAGATTCCATTTAATTACCTTTTATTTTCTGGCATACTTGAGCACCTTAATCCTTTAAGGTATGAGATCACAAATATGTGAGCAATGTGTTCTAAACTGAACATTCTAATGCTGATGTAACAATCACTACTGGTAATTGAAAGCAATAGAGTTCTAGAATACTGACTTAGAATGTTGAAAAAAATAGGTGAATGGCGTGCGTGTGATGCAATGGACTGGCGACCTGTCCAAGGGGTATTCCTGCCACTCGCCCAAAGTATGCTGGTGTAACAAACAAGTTAGAGAGTCCGAGATGGGATTTGAACACGTTCAAAGACTTCATAGGCAAACGCGGGTAGAGTCGCCAGAGCTACTAGCTGAGCTACACCCGCTACACTGGGATAGGCTCCAGCACGCCCCCACGACCCTGACCAGGATAAGCGGGTTAGATAATGGATGGATGGATGTTTCGATGCACATCCTCAAAATAGAAAGTTTGCTTTGGGAACATTAAACTTTTCTCATATCACACTTCTCTCTGGTCAGCCGCTCACAATGAGTGATGCACATGTGTCCAGTTAAGTTTGGATCCTGTACAAATACCTGCGTTGATGTACGGGTAATATGAAAAAAACTCTCTCTGTCCCCGTTTAGAGCCCGCAGTGCTAATTTCCTTTATCGAGATGATCGAACCTAGGCCCACACGTCGGCTCGCGTGACCTCTTCAAACAAGGAGACAACAGGCAACAGGAAGGAAGAGGAAGAGAGCGTGCGCTCAGCTTCCCCCCCCAGCCCCCCCCCCCCCCCCCCCCCCACTTCCTGCATCTGGCCACCAAAGGAACCTAGGAGCGAAAATGCACAGCGCGTCCGTTTTCCGCCAAAACAACGTATAGACGTTTTCTCATCTCCTCCGTTTGCGGCGATGTCACCCACGTGGAATTTCCTCCGAAGCACTAAAGATGTGCCGTCGTCAACAGAAACGGAGTCGCCCTCGGTGTCGGGTCGACAGATTCGGACGCCGTCTGCGTTTCGACGCTCGCCGTTCAGCGAGGGTACGGACGCTAATGCTCTCCGACGAACCAACAAACAACCCCCCAGGTCGCGTTACACAGACGGGAGATGAAAGTGCTTCTCTTCCTGTTTTAAATGCTTCCCTTAGTCTTATGCAACATTTCCTGTCATTTTGCCCCATATTTTCTTTTTTTTTTTACAATACAGCTGAATTACAAACCATGATGACAAATTATATAACAGTTACACAAATTAGAGGACAGTTCCTTCCATCTGTGCCATGGTTTATTCTCAGCAGTCTGGTACTGTATAAATATATGATGAAATATGTTCAAATTAAACACTCTGAAAAACACAAGAAACCATTTTTTCAGATGTCAGGCCCCGATGTATTTAGATTTCTATTCCTTTTATTACAGAAATGGCTTGACTGCATAACTTTTCTTCCACATGTGAAACGGCACATGGAATAATAATAATGTTTGATCATAAAACACTGTTCGAGCAACGGAGAACACTTCTTTCCAACCACCAATCATATTTTTCATTAAAAAAAAGAAAAGAAAAAAACAGCATATTTGTATTCCAAAAGCATAACAAACCGCAAATTATCACACCGATTTTACTTTTCCCCCAAAAATGACAACGCCGCGCATGGCGCACGGCGGACGTGCCGTGACATCATTAACCGGGTATTTTTGCACAAATCCAAACGGACGGGCCGTCAGGCGAGCAGAGGACTGCTGCGGATGTGTGACAGAGCGAGGCCGTCGTGCGCAGGAAGAGGCCGCTTTATGAATGGCGACAGGTGTGAAAACCTTTGAAACGGAGCGCGGCAGCTGGCAGAAACACATGGCACCGTGAAGAGATCGTTTGAAAGTGATTAGACTGCGGTCCAGCGAAGCTTACGGTCTTACAGTGTGGGCCGTTCGGGGTGCGTGCGTGTGTGTGTGCGTGTGTGTGTGTGCGTGTGTGAGTGAGTGTAGGCACGTGCTTGCCCATGTGTGTATGTGTGTGTGTGTGTGTGTGTGTGTGTGTGTGTATGTGCTTGCATGTGCGCGTGTGTGCATGTGTGTGTGTGCGTTTCCGCACGTGCGTGTGTGTTTGTGTGGTGTGTGTGTGCGTTTCCGCACGTGTGTGTGCTTGTCTGGCGTGTGTGTATGTGTAGTGCGCGTGTGAGAGTGTGTAGCGTGTGTAGTGTGAGTGTGTGTGTGTGTGAGTGTGTGTAGTGTATGTAGTGTGTGTGTGTTTGTGGTGTGTGTGTGTGTAGTGTGTGTGTGTGTGTGTGTGTGTAGTGTGAGTGTGTGTGTGTGTTTGTGTGGTGTGTGTGTGTGTGTATGTGTAGTGCGTGTGTGAGAGTGTGTAGCGTGTGTAGTGTGAGTGTGTGTGTGTGTTTGTGTGGTGTGTGTGTGTGTGTGTGTGTGTGTGTGTGTGTGTGTTTGTGTGGTGTGTGTGTGTGTGCGTGTGTGAGAGTGTGTAGCGTGTGTAGTGTGAGTGTGTGTGTGTGTGTGTGTGTGTGGTGTGTGTGTATAGTGTGTGTGTGTGTGGTGTGTGGTTTGTGTGTGCGTTTCCGCACGCGTGTGTGTGTTTGTGTGGTGTGGAGGCACAGAGTTCACTCACACACGCGGGCCCCAGGAGGCGCTGGGTACACTACGAGGGGGATCCAACTGGGCAGCGACACAGTGCGGCTTTTCAGGAGCAGCCCGCCCGCCCCCCCCCCCCCCCCCCCCCTCCCTCCGGAACATTCCACACCACAACTGGGCCGGGCAACTGCTGTCAGCATGACCAAAGCGTAGAAGGTGAGGGGGGGGGGGGATCGGGGGATCGGGGGGGGTGGGGGGGTAACGCGAAACCCAAGCGGCTCTCGTAAGTAAACTGGCATTCCACACATAGTTAGCGCGCTCAACGCTGGCAGGGGTACGAGGCTTCTGGGACGCGGGCATTAGGCCGGGGAGGAAACTCAAAGCCCCAATTCTTTGCCGGGACGCGCGCGGTCGCCACACGGAAGGCCGGGCGTTCGCCTCTGCCCAACCTACCCCCCCAACCCCATCGAAACTTTCAGGATTTTTTTTCTTCTTTCATGGGTCCCTCCATGACCCTGACCTGAGTGTTTATGTCTTTACTTTGAGTGCAGGAAGGGCTTAGAGTCTTTTAAAAGGGCAAACTGGCAGTGTCCTGTGAGAACTGGACATACATAAGTATTGGAAAACCCCTCTCTCGAACAATCTACAATTGAGCCAAAACAAAATGACGATGGTGCAAGTAAAAAACAAAAAGATGTTTAAGATGAGCGAGCCTGACTCTGACTAGTCCCGCTCTGCGCAGAGCATGGCAGATGTTTACTCCTGTCCGACGTTAGGAGGGGCCGCTGGACGAGTTCGGGGGGCCTTATCGTTTCCGCTCAGATAGCGGGATCAGTTGCCCGGCTAATGCACGCGCTCTGTTTGATCCCGATAAGCGGCGTATACGTGCGCGAGCAAACATTTGCCCTCTGGAGCCAACAGGAAGTTATTCATTCACTTTGTGTTTGTCTTCGGGTCAGCGAGGGGGACCCACTTCCTGTGCTGTACCTGCCTGGCATTTTATAATGCGGGTTGGTGAGCTGTAGCGCCCAGTGAAGGACCCTCAGCCTGGGACGGGGTAATCCAAGTTTTAACGGCTAACTGTCCTGAGCCGGTGTCTATTTGAATAAGCAGCGGCTTTTCCACTTGACTGCCTCTAATGGGCACAAATGATAAACTACAACAAAGAGACTGGACAACATGAAATTATTCAGATCCATAAGACGGCGGTCCTGCCCTGTGTGTACGGTCAGACGGTGGCAAATCTGTAAACACAGCATCCAAGTCACACTGGAGTCCGAGTCCCTAACTCTGACTCGGCCTCTTAAGGGTAAGTACAATAAAGCCACACAGTGCTTGACCTCAGAAGACACGCATTTATTCTACTTGAACAAGACAGCTGCGTTTTGACTTTTAGGCTGTGGTATGTAATGCTGTGTTAGTTTCCCCAGATAAATGCCTTTGCAAAAAGAGTAATGAACTAAATTAATAAACGCATATATTTGTCACGCTCTCCTCTGTGACCTAGTTACCAAGGCCTCGTCCTGCTTTTGAAGTGACCCTCAGTTCCATTAACAGGGAATTAGCGACTACCTTAAGGACGTGGCAATCTGATTTAATTATCCTGGCGACCGATGCAATAATGCAGTTATGGTTCAGAGGGAACGGAGCCCAGGACCCGTGTCGATGCTCCAAACCCCACAGCCGGTCCATTCCATTCGGGCACACCAAGTCCCCTCGGTCGAAAACACTTTGCCGCCTAATATATTTCATTAATCGAAAAGGAGCATAGAGAGCGGGCTGACCTCTGTCCCCCCAGTGACCCCCCGCACCACCCCACACCGCCCCCCCCCCCCCCCCACCCCCTCCCGCCAAGGTCCTGCTGGCTGGAGCAGGTCTCCTCGGTGCGTGAGAAATACAGACACCCCCCCCCCCCCCCCCCAACCCCCATGTGCACACAGCCCCCCATAGCAGGGAAGGGAACCCGATTGTGATGTCATAATGGGAGGAACAGAGGGAGCCCTGTGAGGCAGCACTAGATACACTTGTAACATCTGATACCGTTGATCGCCGCTCGTCCATTTGCTCTCCCCCCCCCCCCCCTCCATTTTACTGACAGCCCCACGGCCTCGAGGTCCCGGTTGTGACAGGTATCTCACAGGGAGGGAGCGAGGGAGAGAGAGAGAGAGAGAGAGGGAGAGAGAAAGAGAGAGTGAAATATAGCAGTATGCTTATGTTGTCGTTTATGCTGTATGTACATATAACACAGATATATTGGTTTACAGGTTGTGGAGTTCATTTTTTTGTTATTGCTGTCGTTCTTTGTAACTCTTGCTTTGGCATCAGTGCAAGCCATGCCAGGAAAGCACCTTGAGATTGAAATTGAGAGACAGTAAAAGAGAGACAGAGAGAGAGAAAGAAAGATTGCAGTTTTCAGTTTCTCTTTCCTTTTTTTTTTAAACAATTTACTCAAAGTTCTCAAACACAGGCGCTCATATTCCGGCTGAACGCGCTGCTCACGCTCGATGCGCATGCATGCAGCGACGCATCACCCAAAAACACGCCCGGGTGCGTGCGTCACCGCGCAGCTCCTCCGCTCTTCATCCCGCCTCTCCGGCGAAGGCGACAGGTGTCAATTAGTCTCGTGAGGAGCAGGACGGGCCGCTGTGGCGGTCAGAAGGGCCACGAGCAGCGAGCAGCGGCGCAGCTGTTCCCGCGCGAGAACAGCTGTAGCTTTCGCCGCCACCGCCGCCACTGCGTACGCATTTATATTTCATTAGCGCTTTTCCCCCTCCTGCATTACGTTTCAAATCAAAAACAAAGCGGGGGGGGGGCTCTCCAACGGACAGGGAGTGCGTGTTCTTTACTTCACTCTAGTGTGTTTCTTTTGCACCTCTGCACCTTGAACTAATGCACTTGTTGTACGTCGCTCTGGATAAGAGCATCTGCTAAATGCTTGTAATATAATGTAATGTAATGTAATGTAATGTAACGTATTGTAATGTAATGTAATGTAATGTAATGTGTTCCCCGCGCGATTAATAACGCGTTCGGGTCTCACTCGCTCGCTCACACCCCCGGGTCCGAGAGGTCCCCTCCGAGCGGGTCGCCGTATTTAACTCAAAGGTAAAGGGGCCTGGATACGCAAACGAAACGACTGTGTTTTGTTTGGCATGTGACCCACTAAAAAAAAAAAAAAAAAGATTTAAAGAAGCAAGCCAGCCCTTCCAACCCCTGCCCATTTCCCACACCGAAAAGTCGTCCACTTAATGATTAACACATAACTGCGGGGCAGTAAAACCCCTAAAGCACAAAGGGGCGTCGGGGGGGGGGGCGAGGAGACGGAGGTGATAAACAGCCACAGGGAAGATAAAACCCCCGGGGCCCCCAGATAAAGGGTTTAATCTATATTTAGGCTTTTTCTGTAAACTCATACATCAACTTCTGCTCCCAGAGTGCCGTTCTCTCAGGGGCGGCGAGTCCGTCCCGCTGGGTCTCGCGGGCGGGAAAAACCGAACGGAACCGTAGCCGCCACCGCCGCCACCACGCGGGAGGACATGAACCGTCTCCACGGCGACCGGCGGCGGCAAAGTCTGGGCCACAATTCACCGTCAATAAAAGTCCTGTAACTGTGACCTTGATTTTCAACTACCGTTTTTAAAAACAAAGAGTAACGGAAGAAAGGGTGTGCCTCTCGTCCACTGCCGGTGTGAACGAGTGACGGATATTTAGCAGAGGAGGGACGGAGTTTGTCTCGTTTGTCATCCCGTAATCGTTTCTGGGAGCCGAAACATCTCGCCTGGGCGGGCCGGACGAAGGAAAACACCGAAAAGCCCCCCCCCCCCCCCGGAGGGGTTGAGGGTTTATCGCTGGGAACACCACAGAAGAAGAAGAGAGATAAAGCCCCCGGCGTAGGCTAACCGCGCTGTGATAAGCAGCGTCGCGGCGGCGGCGGCCCCCTTGTAAACAAGAGGCCGTCGACTATCGGAAACTTCGTTCAAACAAGAGCGGCTCCTCCTCGCTGCTTTTTAAGGAGCACTTACGGGGGTCATCGAGAGCAATGGAAATAAGGCCAATCGCATTCAATAGACACATGCAAGCACCGCCCCCCCCCCCCCTTTATCTTTACAACGCCGTCTTTGAACCCATTTCATTTGGCCCTAGTGGGCTTTTAATGTGGCAATTTCTGAAAAGGTCCCTTTTTTTTTTTTTTTTTTTTTTTTACAGATTCCTCATCTCGTGATACAGGGAGAGATGGCCGTGTCATTCTAATAAAAGGCTTAGCCCCTAGATAACCAGATACTCAATGGAATTCACGGGAGAGGCGTTTTTTCTCGAACCGATTTCCTCAGACGTTTAAGGGGGAGTTTTACTAGCCTGGCGATCGAGCCACGTTAATTGCTGGGACTACAACAATGGCCGTCGTAACATTCTAATAAAAGGCTTAGCCCCAGATAACTGCTTCACTGGAATTCACAGGGGAGAAGTATTTCTTGACTGATCTCCTCAGATATTTAAGTGGAGTTTTTACTAGCAGATGATCAGGCTATGCTCATTTCTGGGACTACAACAATGGCTGCCTAGTGAGAAGAGAGCAGATTTTGAGGTAATGCGCAACCTAATGTTCTTCTCCCCTCAAATACCACTTTTTAAGTTGCCATTGCATTATAAAAAATTTGACAAACAGAAAATATGATTCAGCTGGAGTGGCACTCAGCAGTCTACATACCTCAACAGGTAACAGAGTTCAAATATAAGGACCCCTCATTCAGGTATCAAATGAGAGTGCCTGCTTGTAAAATACCACACATACAGTATGCATGCCACCCTAAAATATGATTTCTTCATTTTCCCAAAGGCTAATTGAAACATGTATTGTCAAATCGTAACTGCTTGAGGATCATCATCAGGATAATGATCGTGATCGTGAGAATCCTATTCAAAGAAAGACAGAATCACCCACAGGCAGGCAGACAGACAGCCTGGAGAATGAGGGGTGGGCCCATACCGTAACCTGCACCTCACCCACCACTGGTAATTACAATTAAACTGTCAAAATCAAGTGTTATTCACAGATACGCACTTTTCCATGTGCTATTTAGCAGTGTGTGACTTGTGCGTCTTTGTGCATGTGTGTGCAGGTGTGTGTGTGTGTGTGTGTGCTTGCATGTGTGTGTGTATGTGTGGGGGCGTCTATGTGTGTGTCTGTGTGACGTCTATGTGTATGTGTGTGGTGTGTGTATCTGTTCGTGTGTTCCTGTATGTGAGTGAGCGTGTGTGTGTGCAAATTGTGTGTGGCTTGTGTGTGTGTGTGTGCGCGCGTGTGTGTTTATGTATGTCCGTGTGAGATAAAGAGTGAGAAATTGCCACAGATCTCTCACGGTCAGGCATTCCCCAGGAAGTGCTTCCCCCCCCCCCAAACCCCCCCAACCCCCCCCCCCCCCCCCCCCCCGCTGACCGGCGGAAGTCACGACGCCACCCGGCGCTCGGCGTGGAGGCGCTGCCCTGTGGTCGGAACATTGTTCGGCCCGCGAGAAACGGTTTGTCAGGTAACCCGCATGGGGGGTGTGGGGGGGGGGGGGGGGGTGATTAATCGCCCGTCGATGCCGGCGATTTACGGCCGGAGAGGAGCCGGGGGGGGGTGGTGGGGCCACCTCACCCTGGCCCACCCTGATAACGCCGCCACCGCCGCAAGAATTACGGCCCTCCGAGGGGCGAGCCTCCCCAGATACGCGGCTCACGCATCACACAGGCCCGCCGGCCGGCAGGGAGACGCTCTCGCAGAATTAATAAAACACAACGAGCGGCGAAACTCGCCCGTCCCATAACCGAGCACCACGGTAAACACCGCCAGCCGAAAGAATTACTGTTTGATTCACGTCTCTGATCGAACCTCAAACTCATCCGGTCCTGCGTAGCAAGCATAAACCTGGGGTTAACATTTCTTTTTTTTTATTTATTTATGTATTTTGGTTCTTACACAACATTAAGAGCTCATCAGGAGACGAATACATGAAAGAGAAAAAGCATTAGGTAAGGAAACATTACTGGAAAAAAAAAAACATTTCCTTTGATTTGCATTTGTTTTTCTGAAAAGTTGAGGACAAAGTGCATTGTGGGTAGCTTGAAGGGAGGCTTTTGTTCTGGGACATGACTGTAGGCATGATGCAGCCTGGGGGTGTTTTTCTCTCTCCATTAATTACCCCAGGTCTGATTAGTCGGGACTCAGAAGGGATCGTGTTCGTGGGCCAGAAGGTTTTAACGCCGCTTGATTAATGATGAAAAGAAAAAAAAAACAAGAGCAATGTTTGTTTTCGAAAGCGCTCATCCTCTCACCTCAGCTCACCCAGCGCGCGGCGGCGGCGCCGCTATCAGATCAGCTGTGCTAACTCGCTGCTCCTCATGGCGTTTCGGGCGGTATCGCGCCCAGACGATCGCTAGGGAAGCAAGCTATCGGCCAGCGTGCGACACCGGAGCCTCGTCTGGTGAAATTACACGCCTCCTGTCTTTCGCTCTCTGTTTTTTTTTTCTTTTTGATGCGCTGTCCCCAGAGAATCCGACGGCACCAGTTATCTGCTCGTTGTGGAAACTTGCGACTGTTTTTGTAAATACTGGTTAACTGCCATCTTTATGGAAAGCAAAGTTGCAACCGTGCACATTCGGTAGATCCACATTTGCCATTAAAAGGGTTGCACCTTTTCTTCGAAAGTTTGTTTTAGTGAACCTCCTGTGGACAAGTGTTGAGAATTAGTATGTATGGTAAAACACTAAAGCAATGCATCTGGTTTGTCCAATGTGATTGTGTGTCAAATAAACTTAACTGCTGAACCTGCCAAACTGTGTTTGTGGGAAAAAAAAGTTTCTTTCATTTTATTGTTAGCTCACATTGAGCCATAGACTGTGCAGGGGCATCAACCCTCCCATATCGTGACGTGTTCTATATATCATGACACTGCCCTCTACTGCAGACGCCTCCACACTGGCGCATTGTTGATTACAGGGACAATGAAAATAAATTGAGCGCTTAAAATTTGGAGGGTTGGGGGTGGGGTGGGGGGTGCTCACAAAATTTAATTGCGTAACGAGACCACAGACCAGGGTGCACCACCCCTGCGGCACCCCCGTCGTTTTAACGGGCCGCAGTGACCCCCTAATGAACCAATGAGTCGGCAGGGTCTGGCGAGCGAAGGCTTTCGGACAGGCCCTGACCCCCTGACCCTGGAGGGGGGGGGGGGGTCGGGGGTCGTAACAGACGCAGCTGGGCTGTCTGGCGGGCGGCCATTATGGCTCAATCCCGGAGCGGACTGCATTTCCCTTTCAAAGGGCCCGAGCCGGCCTTTCGCCACCAACGCCCTCCCTTCGATCGCCCAACTGTGCGCTGACGCCCGCGCTGGGGAACCTCTGTACGGGGCGCGGCTGCGGAGAGCTGGGTGGCAGGGGAAGCGGTCGGTTGGCGCGCCACTTCACCGTAAATCTTTCTGATGGTTTTATTTCCTCTCTCTCTCTCTCTCTCTCTCTCTCCCTACCTCCCTCTCTCCCTCCCTCTCCCTCCCTCCCTCTCTCTCTCTCTCTCCCTCTCCCTCCCTCTCTCTCTCTCCCTCTCTCTCCCTCTCTCTCCCTCTCTCTCTCACCATGAGATGAACACGTGTGACTGAGGCTTGGCAGTTGGCTGAAAATATGAACATAATAACGGAGCTTCTTTCTGTTGGGACTGCGTGAGGGAGAGCCTGGAGAGCAGGCTTCCTTTACAACCACACACACACACACACAACCACACTCACGCACACACACACGTAGAACCACACACACACACGCTCATAGACACACACACTCATACACGCGCGCACACACACACACATGCACACGTACACACACACACTCATACAAACACAAACACACACATGCACAACCACACACACACACACAAACCCGCACGCACACACACACACAAACCCACACGCACACACACACACAGCTGCCCATCCCCTCTGGTTGTGTTACTCTGATGAAATGTCATCTGGTCTGAGGTGATAACATTTTGAAATGAGTACGTTTCCCCTCTTACCACCCCCCCCCCCACCCCCCACCCCCCTCCCCCCAAAGAAAAGGTGTGAGCAAGAAAACGGGGTAAAGCGTGTCCATGACAACAGCGGTTCGGTGTCACAATTTAAGAAGCATGAACGGATGCAAATGGAAATGAGCTGGAGAAAATCATAACCTGGCTCCAGGTTTCATTTCTGCCTTGAAACCTAGTTGTTAATACACATGGAAGGCAACTGTACTTCATTCAGATTTTTTTTTTTTTAATAATATTTTGCACTTAATGGCATTTAAAAAGAATTGTTAACATCCTTATAACGTACTTAACTTGAACTGTTCATTTAATTAACTTGGTGGTGGTGGTATGCATTCAGAACATTATCTGGCAACTAAAACATCCATTCTATTGACTTCAGAAGGAGCACATTACATACGGAAAAAACACCAAATCGCCTTTTCTTAAGAACAAAGACACAGGAAGACATACTGACTGACAGACAGACAGACAGACAGACAGACACGGATAGACGGATACTTCTCCTAACACTTTCATCATCCCACTCTAGATCCTCTGATCACAGAGGCATCGATTTGTACACCAAAGGGCAAATCATACCAGAGGAGCCTCAGGCAAATTCATCTCTTATAAAATTAAATAGATATTAGCAAATCCAGAGCCACAATACACATTTAGTTCTTCCAAGTGAAAACTACCGTACTGTACAACACTTAATCGAGGTTTTGACTTTGGGCGGTTAACACATCATCGTTTATCCAATCACGGACCGAATCGACATCGTCCCTCAGAAAGATCAGCTAGGGTGCGCTTTATTGATTTGCGGGGACATGTGCGTTTGAACCGTGTTTCCAAGTGATTTTACGATTCAGCGCTCCTTCCCGACACAAGACGGAGCCGTGAGTTCAGCGGGTCTAGACTGAATTTATTAATTAAATTCCCCGCCAGCGGAAACGAATTAATTATGTCGGGACATGCGCACCCGGCTTCTTAAAATTCCTTTTGCCGTTTCTTCCTTATGCATTACACAAGATTTATTTGACATCCGTGTATGTTTGATATTTTTTACCCTCGGTATTTCAAAGAGGCAGGGGGGTCCGGTTTCTTAATATGGCCTGATTTCTGAGATCTGTAGAAATCCCGGTCAAATAAAAGAGAAGAACGACCCAAACAGCTCTTTCAAGTATCCGTTATTAATCTTTCATTATACTACTACCACTGTAATCTCCAAATTCTCCCTTAACAAGGAAACATACTCAGACGTTTATGTGCCACACATCAAGATCTCAGAGATCCACCGTGAGATCACCTTGTTTGCCTGGTCTTCAGAGACTTTTACCACTCAAAAAAGACCCTGCGTACACTAATCAGTCACCATAATTGCGTGCACCCTGTCTGAACTTTGGATTAATTGGATTTTATATTATGGGCAGTAAAAAAAAAAACCCTGGAGTGGGTGTGATAATTATCAAGTTGTTGCGCTGTCTCAGTCTGATATACTGTACATCCCCGCCCCCGCCCCACACACACACACACACACACACACACACACACACAGCCCGTATGGACATCATGCTGGACTGAAAAGAAGAACTCTCCGGATAAATCAAAGAAGGTGCACGCTCCACCCTTGAGAAGACTAAGCGTTGTTTCCCGCCACACTGAAAGCTGCGCAGATTCTCTCTGCGGTCGGATTATCCCCCCCCCCCGCTCCAGGCGTCATGGCAGTCGCGCGCCAAAGTGTTGCTGGCGCCGTATTTGTGGGGCACGTAAACGAAAAGAGGTGCCCGCCTCCTCGTCTCGCGTGCCACGGCCACCCCTGCCCCCCCCCCCCCCCCCCAGCAGCGACGCAGCCGTCCCCAAATCTCACCCCAATCAAGCAGTTGGCGCCAAAGATAAGCGGCTACCCTGGCAGACAGATTAGCAGCTCGTAATTAGGGGATTTCTAATTAACCAATTTACAAAGAAATCCTCTCAAGCCTGGCCAGGCTGCTCTCATTCAGGTCAGCTCTCTCTCTCTCTCTCTCTCTCTCTCCCCCCCCCTCCATCTCTCTCCCTCTCTCTCATTCTTTGGCGGGACAGACGAAGCCTTGCCCGACTGAGAGACCTGTCCTCTGGCGGGGAGGGGGGGGGGGGGGGGGGGGGAGGGCTGTAATCCCACCAATGACCTGGTTTTGTGAGGTTACCGCTAATGATGCCTGCTGCGGGATGGGGGGGGGGGGGGGGGGGGGGGGATACCGTGTGTCAGCAGCATCAATGTCATGGCCGCTATTAATAGAGGAGGAACGCAAATAACCGGGTGGGGATCAGCTCGGAAAGACCCGACCGTTTCCCCCGTCCTCATCGTCCCATTCCGGGCAGTCCCCTGAGATTACGCTAAAGATGGTGTCATCCCCCGCCCCCCCCAAAACTGCCCCCCCCCCACATCCCCCCAACCCCCCACTGCTGCTTGACTTTTTAGGGTCCGAAATTCCTCTGGTGGCGGTGGGTGGATTAGTCCTATAAAATCTAGGTTAAAGGCTGCAGACTGTCCCATCTGTTGTTTTGTCCCGTTCCCCTCCCCCTCCCAAAAAAAAAAAACAAATAAAAAAAAGGGGAAAACTGGGGCAGATAAGCAGGCCTTTGAGGAGGAAATGACCTTTTATTGGGGGGGGGGGGGGGGTGGTGGGATGGGGGGAGGCCATGACTGTGAGGTGAAAGAGAGAAAAAGAAGTGGGGTTATTTACTTTGTTGGCGCTGGAAATAAAAGGCAGAGCTTAAGGGAAATGGCGGTTGTGAGTGGGATTACGGTCGCGCTCAGAGAGCACGCGCGGCGATTCGAGACGCGCGGCAGACGTTCAGAATCACAGGGCGCGATTAAGCCGCCGGGATCTACTCCCGCGAACTGGCACCGGATCCTCCTTCACTACCTTCGCCACCCGAAAACGCTCGTTACCCCGCCCGAAAATTCCGAATTCCTTCCAAAACGCCTTTGATCGGTTACAGTGAAACTTCAAAGCGGGAATAAGCGGGTAACGGGTCTTTACCAGCGCCTCGTTCGGTGCGGTAGCGGGCCCGTCCCGCGGATCCGCCCGACCGCCATTTTTCCACGCTGGCTGTCACGGCGCATTTACTGCAATCACACCGCGGGCGGCGTTGCGTGCGCTAGTCCGGTAAAATCCCTGGTTCAGCTAAGAAAAGAGCTTATAAATTCGGCACGGTTACAACAGTCACTATTTTATTATACCCCCGCAGAGGAGGGTGCCACATCTTCCTCAGGAACTTCCTCATGAAATACATTTTAAAATGGAAATCGTCTTTAACTACGTTTACTTCACAATTGTTTCGTAGTCCTTGCTCTCTTCGAACAGTAAAAGCACAACACGCGTTCTCCCTGTTGATTAAGCTCTAATAGACTTCACAAGGCTAGGGGGGAAAAGCGCATAGTACTCTTATCAGAGTTAATTTAACACTGAATATTTTTTTTTTTTTGCTGCACAACATGTGCCAGCTAACAGGGGTCCCAGAACAGACTGTACGTGTAACATGCGCATAATTAAAGGTCAGGATATATATAGGGTTACTTGTATGTTGTCACTACATGCACACACACTCACATGTATAAGCAGCTGTCATTAAGGACAGCTGATAAACCAGAACACTGTGAGGACACCTGAGTCAGCAAGGCCAGAGAGGGCACTCCAACTGTGCAGGGTTCTTCCCAGGGCATGCTGGGTAATCAGCCACTGGTATTCAGGAGAGCAGATAGAACAGCCAGTGAAGAGATTTAATCAGATATGCTGCCACCGGTTTCGTGTCACACCATGTGCGCGTATGCCTCTGTGCATGTGTGTGTGTGTGTGTGTGTGTGTGTGTATGCGTGTCTGTGTGTGCATGCGTGTGTGTGCCTGCATATGCCTGTGTGCGTGCGTGTGTGCGTGAGAGTGTGCGTATGCCTCTGTGTATGTGTGTGGGCATGTATGTGTATGTGTGTGTGTGTGTGTGTGTGTGCGCGTAGCATGTAGTGGTAGGTGGGGGCGGGGGGCAAGGGGGTTTGGAGGTGTGGAATAACGTGCCGCTGGGCTGATTAAAATAATTAGGCGGTAAGTGAATTCAGGAGTATATTGTACTGGGTTCTGGGGCGGTCGGGGTCATTCGTTTCTCAAGCGCGTGGTAATTGCTCGGATGACATCACAATGCTCTCCCTTCCCTTGGTTCAAATGATGCCATTAATTGCAGCCATGTCCGTAACGCACACAGTATTATCAGCCACCCAATCATACATATACACGCTAATGACATGCTACATAATTACACTGCTCTTGATTAATTTGTCAGAGGGATAACAAGGTTTTTTTTTTTTTTTTTTTGTGGGCCACCTCTACTATAGAGTAAGTACACACGCTGAAGCTAAATAAATATCTTTAATTATAAAAAGTATAAATCATCCCATTTTTTCCAACAAGGGAAAAAAATATCCAGGTAAATTTTTTAGCATTTAATTTTCTCTGACCTGTGGTAAGGAAGTCCATGGTTCCCATAGGAATTTTTCTAAAGGGACTCTGTAGTTCCCTGTGGTAGTTTTCCTAATGGGACTCTATGGTTCTAATGACAGTTTTCCTAAAGGGAGTTAAATGGTTCCCAATAGCAGTTTTCCTAAAGGGAGTTTATGATTCTTAACGGCAGTTTTCCTAAAGGGAGTTAAATGGTTCCCAATAGCAGTTTTCCTAAAGGGAGTTTATGGTTCTTAACGGCAGTTTTCCTAAAGGGAGTCTGTGGTTCCCAATACCCGTTTTCCTGGAAGCGAGGCCTCAGCTGTCCCCGCTTACCTCCTCCTCGTTGCACAGTAGGATGAGTGTGTTAAAAGGCAGCCATGCTTCCGCCCCGTGAAGGTCGAGCCGGACGGCTGTCGGAGCCGCTCTGGCGGAGGCCCAGAAGCTCTCACGCATCCCCGCGCCCCAGTTTCTCATGCTCCCACCGCTTCGGGAGCCGATAACCCAGCCGGCCATTTCACATCGCACCTCTCGCTGTCGAGAGCCGCTAAAGAGTCTCCCGCATCTAGAAAAACGGACAGATTAAAACAACAGCATCGGTGTTTGTGCGTATTAAAGCTGCGCCTCCAAAAAGCATACGCGACGCGTGCAATACGGCTCAATTAAACGTAGGAGAGGAAGCCAGAGTGGTTTCTACGGTGGCTGAGACATCCAAAGCCACGCAGCATTACCACAACACGAATACAAATCGGAAAACATATCAACATTTAACAAAAAACAAATACAAGAAAAAGGACGACAAGAAAAGTAATACAATAACAAATTGCACTGCAACTGCCAATCGAATACACATCGACATCACGGAAACATTTTGCATTTTAAAAAAACAACAACAACGGAAGTGTTCAATTAGCCTACGACCAAAATTGGCATTCGAATTCCGATTTAGCCTACATTAGTGTTGCGATAACGTTGTGCTGCTTTGGATGTCTCGGCCAACGTAAGTTTCTCGTTTTATAACACGGTAACAAGTTCAGTGTTTAATCAACTCTGACAGAGGGCTCTGGCATTTGACTCTGAAAGTAGGCTACACTGTGATCCCCACTGAACTCAAATAAACTCTGGTTATTAAAAACTGGTTTCAAGTCGTCTAGGATGACAGCGTCTTATCGCACACCAGGGACCGTGCAAGTGCATCTGTTGAGCTGCGCGTGAAGAGTTTTTTCTCTGAATCACGTCAGCGAGAGCCCCACTTGCAAACTCGCGTGATAAGAAGCGACAGCGGTTTCACGCGCTTTACTGTGCTCGATAGCGGAAGTTGCCGCAAATGAGCACGGATATAAATATATGACATTCCTCGTCAAAATTGAGGTGAAACCGGGGGGAATACCGCATAGAAATTAGAAAGCGAGTAAGAAAGAAGAATTCAAGTTGAGAAATGACAAAGGCAACTGGCCAAAGTGTCAACTCACTTCCAGTTACGGAAAAAAAAAGGACAAGAACACGTAATTCAGCAGGGAAAAGTTCTCTCTCTTTTCCTGGACAGCTGAGTGTCTTACTGCGGGATTAAACTTAAACGTTCAGCCTCCAGGAATGCTCGACGGGACCACATGCGGGAGGAGGGTTGGACGCCGGCCGAGGATGGCGACTCGGAACAGTTGAGGCTCTGGCCGTGGCCCCACGCCAGCTCCGTCATCAGCATTCAGAACAGCTGGGAGATGCAGAACGATGTGGGCTCTTAAAGAGGCACCGCGCTGTATCCCCCCCAAGACCACAACATTTATATGGAGTTTCTTCCACAAGGAGACGCGGAGGGCGGTGAATGAACTTAACAGCCATTCTTCCGCTTTGTGACCCCCCCCCTCCTCCACATCTCCCTTCCCTTCCACCTCCTCCTCCTCTTCCTCCACCTCCATCTCTTTCCCGTGAACGGGAAATCAAATGTTTCGCAGCTTTTTCAATGTTTTTCTCTGCTGGAGAGAGGCACAAGGAACACAGTGTCCGTGATCAGTGAGGAGGGAAACAAACTACACTCTCAAAAAACACACAGTAAGAAGTTAAGCGTTAAATCAACACCCCACTTGACTCATATGTACTCTGTCAGAGATTAATCAACACTGAATATTTTACTGTGTAAAGGTACAGTGGGGGTATATTTTAGTTCCTTTGGGAACAAATTTGCCAAGTGTACCCTAAAAGTAGCCTACATAATATTCTATTTGCATACTAATGAGTACCTTTTACAAGCAAAGAAAAGGTACAAATGAATTATGTATTTCAGGCCTTGGGGTACAATTTTATGTACCTATACTGTATAGGGTACCACCCAAGCGTTTGTAGCCTAGCCTACCATTGTAGGCACTTTTCAGGCGTTTTTATGAGTGTAAAGTGAGTTGTGTCAGGGCCTGCTAAGTGTGAAATACTGGGAATCGATTCTCATAAGTTAGGGGGCTGACTTATTACGTTTGATCTTGTCCGTTAACATTACCCCCTGCCTCCTTCTTTGCATGAAACGGACAAAATCATTTTAGAGGTGGGGGTTGTGGGTACATACCACAGAATTTGTTCAGAATTATTTCAAATTATAACCGTTCTTTTTATATATTCATAATAGGCTAACATAAAAGTGTAAGCGCAAAGCGGAAAGGCTTGCTGTCATTAAAAACAAGAGAGAGGGGGCATGAAGTCCCGGCAGGTTTCAGGTGCTGATCCTAATCCGTAGGCTCATCACGTCACGCATTGTGGTTTCAAAACCACCCGGTTTGAGATTAAGTTTTATTATTTTAGTTGTGATTTGAATTGTTGAGCTTTTTCTCTTTTTGATTTACCGAAATGATTATAGACCTTTTTATTTTTTAATGACAGTATTCATTTTGATCCTGGTTTCATGACAGCGCAGTCTTACTGTAACGTGCCGGGAATGTACCCTTCTCTTCAGGGGTTTACTTAGCATAGCGTCATCAAACACTTCAAAAAAAAAAAAAAAAAAAAAAAAAAAGGAAGGAGAAGCAGCGGATCCGGCGGTGCAAGTCCCGATTTGATCCTGCGCGCGGGCAAGCCCGGAACTGTGCGGAGGTCCGTGTCTGTAAACCGCGTCTGTTTGAAACGCTGTCCAAGTTTATGATAGACCCACTGCGGCTTTCCATTGTCCTCACCCGAACGGAACAGAGAACATACACAACCCCCTTAAACTGGAACAATGAGATCCACGGAAGAATACACCCACTGCAGGAAAACAAATGTTTGCGATTGAAAAAAAAAAAAAACGTTGCATAATGTCATATATACGAAGAACAATACTCAAGCCGTCGCTCGTGCTGAAATTCATACTGTAGCCACACAACGCCGTCACGTTTCTTATGTTCCTCAGAAGCACATACTTTATTATCCGTGTGTGAAATGACATGTTTTGTTGGCGGACGGAAACAGTGACAGGTAGGCTATTGCTCATTTGCGAGTAAAGAGCAGAGGTGTAGTTTCTGAATCAGCTTGCGCAGATGTGTGCTTTTTTTAATGAACAAAGAACGCAGCAGCATTTTCAGATCTGTTATGATTTATACCGTCTCCCCCTCCCTCCCTCCCTCTAACGCGAAAGAAACAGGACATATCTTTACACCATCAAAGGCAATGGCTTGACTGAAATGCCTTTTAAGTTGTCATTATGGCTTTGTGTGGGACAGAACAGATGAAGCTTTGCCGCACATTAGAAAACACTTAAACATCTGCGCAGATTTAACTGTAGGCCTCTGCTCCACTGCATTAAATTAGGAGGGGAAATGTTGGTATACGAGGCTTAATTATGCCAAGGTTGATCTTGAGCTGTATTTACCATTCAGACTCTGAAACGTCCCATGGCCTTGTGATTAAAGCTAATCTTTTGATGCTGCTGGTGCGTGCATCGACACACAGCAATAATCTTTATTTTCTAAGGTTGTGCATATTTTGTCAATGAATAACGTTTGTTCTTAACAAGCTTTCGTGGATAGAATCAATCAGTTGTTAGAATGCTTTAGATTAAAGAAATGTCTTTGTTAGTATATACAGGTAAAATACAAATGTGTCTGGTTTAATGGAAAAAAAACATCCTTAAAATATTCTGTCTAGCTATATTTGGACACTCTCTATTGAAACAGTACAGCTGTTACCTTCCATGGTGCTGGTCTAGGTGAAAGTTGGCTTAACCTCGGCGGCAGATAATACGGATACAGCTGGGTGATTTGTCAGGTCCGAGCTCCTCACAGAATACAACAGCCACCTGCCACACGCTCAGGCAGAATCTTTTTGAACCTCAACACCCCCCAGCAGAACAGCTGCCTCCCGTGATGCAGCAACAGTGTGTGTGTGTGTGTGTGTGTGCGTGTGTGTGAGCGGTGAGTGTGAGCGGTGTGTGTGCGTGCCTGCGTGTGTGTGTGAACGTGGTGTGTGCGCGCGTGCGTGCGGTGTGTGTGTGTGTGTGTGCGTGTGAACGCGGTGTGTGTCTGTGCGTGTGTGTGTGTGAACGCGGTGTGTGTCTGTGCGTGTGTGTGTGTACACATGTACCTTTTTTATTACGTTTGCGCTCGGTCATACGTGTATTTCACACATGGTTAAACGGCTATCTGTGAAACTAATGCAGATGTCTTTCATAATGCACCGAGTCCATCAGCTTACTGTATCCTGATTATTACGGTAATGCGATTATCATCACCATGTGGCTGAGTCATTTGAAGGCGATGAAGCTATGACACCAATATGAATAAGGGGATTATGTAAATACCCCCCGTTTATGGAGGAGAGGATATGGGCAGGAGGTCCACCCTCGCATATATTAACCTTTATCCCTAATGGGCTAATTCTCCCTCAACTGGTCTTTTATGTATTCTCAAGTAGGTACATCCAAAAGGGATATTCGTGAATTTTATCAGTGCTGCTTTCAGGCTCAGAGTGATGTCCTCACAGCACATCTGAACCGTGTAGATCAATCAATCCATCCATCAATCGAATGCAAAATCCGCTAAATTGCATTTAGCGTGGGGGCCTCAAAATTGCCGCATAAAAGTTTAATGCTGTATCTACAATGGGCTGAGGGGAATAAACACAATGAGCCTGGATTCAATCAAGATTTGTCCTTAACTTTGACTTTCAAACCAAATGCGAGGGAACTTTTTGGTTCACGAACGCGGTTCGGCTATCGCAAAAAAAAACAAGCTATGCTAGCGAACGAGAAAAGAGCGACTCTTTGCTTTGATTTGAATTTCGAAGTTAAAGGCAAAACGTTGATTGAATCCAGGCAATTTCGCTTAATCTCATAATTCCCATGACCAGGACCCTAACTGCGGAAACAGGCCTGCGCGTCTGGCTGAAAGACCAGAAACAGCCTCATTCACGCTCACGTTTAGACCTGTATTCAGCTGAACCACACGCCCCTTTGTACTTAGATTTTCAGTGTCTACCCAAGTGTCCATTTGTAGACCGCGCATACGGTGTATTCAAAGCCTAAATGCCACCTTGAGCTGGAAAATGGCCGAAATGAAAGATTTCAGTTTGGAGGAAACGGAAGACACAAACGTATCACTGGAACTATTTTAAAACTGATGCTCAAGAGTGAAAGAGTGCAAAGTCGGGGTCACTGGAGGCCCTGGGGGTCTCAGTCCGTCAGCGAAGGCGACCGGTTTCACCTCCAAACGCGTTTCACCGCTCACCCATAATCACCGGCAATCTAGGCACCACATCTGATGCCACGCAGGGTTCGGATCGTACCAAAGAAATGAACACCACACACAGACACACACACACACACGCACCAGTTAGCATATGTACACACACATATATGTATATACAAACACATGCCTGAAGACAAGAAGAGGAGATGAACCGATGAGGTATTTTTTTTCCCCTGTATCTCTCCCTCTGTTGCTCTCTCTCTCTTTCTCTCTAATCAGGTCCGTAGCCCCAAGCATCTGCTGCTTAGGCATAATGAGCAGCTCCTTGCCATCGAGATTGAGTGCGCAGAGTGAGGATCGCACAAAGAGAAGGGCTCGGCTAATTCATTCCCTCCTATCTGATTAATTAATCTGCGTGTTATATTTTCATTTGAATAGAAATAAACAATCATTTATCATATTGCGTTAAAAAGACCAGCCCCCCATCCCCGCCCCCCACTCAAACTCCCTCTTTGGCTTTATTGTAATCACGAGGACGTCAGCCAAGATAAATCACGCAACGCCGACACCGTGCACGAGACACAGAAGTGTGATATTAGGAACGGGGAAACGAGGCGACATAATTGGTCGGTCGGCCCAGCCCGGCCGGGCGGCTTCTTCGGGGTACGCCGAAGCGAGACCGGCTTCCGCCGGGTCCGAGGCGGCGGGAAGCGATAGAAAGTGACATCACCACCCCCCCCCCCCCCTCCGAACCGACCGAGTGACATCACGACGGAACGCGCGGTCGCGCTGGAGACGACCTCCGAAGGAGAGAGAGAGAGAGCGCTCGAGACAATAGAAGAAGAACAAAGAGGCTGATTAAGGACAGCGTCGTTAGGAGGAGCGCTTCAGGCCAAGTGGAGGGCCGTACGGAGGATGCAGGAGCGAGCTGCGCTTTAAGGTCACCCCCCAAACCTCGAGACGGGGGTGGGGGGGGGGGGGGTCATCGCCGAGAGAGACGTCCCGACTGAGCAGCTGCCGCCGTTCGCACGGAGCGGGGAACGGGGAAACGCTGAAACCAAATACGAGCTTTTCGGGGGGAATTGGGGCAAAGGTAAAAAGAGTCCATCCCTCGCGCCAAGCATATAGGTTTACACATTCCAAACGTTTAATGGAAAACTTGATTCAACGGCAACCATGGTGTGATATATTAATACTGTGTGTGCACACTGTACACAATGTATAATACTAAATGTAGTATATAGTAAATATCACACTCTAAAGATGGACAATGTGTAAAAATAGGAGCATCCTACACCATTCCTCGATATGGAAATTAAGCTGAAAACAAGCATAGGGAGACAGACAGCCACCCAGCTCGGGGTAATTTGACAGGGAAACATTGATTTAAACTGTCTGTATCCACTAAAATTGATTATTGTAAATGAGTTAGCAGACCTCCCAGGGCCCGCTAAATGAATCCTAAGAACATTGATCAGAGCAGCTGTTTGTTATTCCTGCTGTTTCCAATTTGACTACTTTTCTCAACCCAAAAAAAAAAAAAAAAAAAACGGTGGATATAGCCATTTCACAGTTTCACGGACATAATGAATCGGATTACTTGCACTCACAATAGCTTGCAAACACTAAATGCAGTTTAAGCGACATCGGGAACAGTTCGTTAATAACAATTAGCCGGACAGATATTCCCACGTCACCTTTATTACAGAAGGATTCGGTTTGTTAAGACTGAAGTCCTTCATTCCATCACAAGTTCAGCATCAAATATTCTTCACCATTCTGCTTCCCTCCATCGCTGCGCTCTTTGCCATTGGCACGAAGACACGGAAACAGCAGAGACGTAAAATGGCCTCTCTTAAAAATTTGGTAATAATTTAAGGGATTCCGAATCCCTCTTCAGGCAAAGCAGTGAACCAGGAGGCATACGGAGACCAGTACAGGTGCATTACATGCAATCAGCATAGGTCTCTACTCAAGTAATCTGAATTCCGGAGAGTGTTTTTTAATAACTGTATTTTTTTTAAAAAGAGGAAAGCTTCATTATGTCTCTCTCATGCCCCTGAGTTCTGATTGGCCACTTCAACATTCTAAGGTTGTCAGGGGGGCAGGTCATGTCATCATGGAACAGAAAAGGAAATAAGGCCAGACGCCAGGGCCAGGGCAAAAAAAAAAAAAAAAAATTAAATTAATTAAAAATTGATTCTACCTCTAATCCATACCTGAGTGGTGTGGAAATGCAAAGCAATCACGCTTTCCCGATCGTGAATTATTCAGAGATAACACAGCATATGAATTCTTAACGAACACGGTCCCGCCATTCAAAAAGAATCGTTTGGCCCCATTTTCATGCCACTTGGCCCCTCATGGTGTAGAGTCGGTTAAGGCTTTAAAAAAAAAAAAAAATCTCTTTTTGGACCAGGGCCAATATTTGGTCGTAAACAAAGTGCGGCCCTCGTTTCCTGCAGCCGCGGAAGCCTAACTGCCAGAGATGCACCCCGGGTGTCTACCTGCTGCGCACTGCAATCAGATCAGCGCCATCAGATCTTACCTCGCCGCGGTTATCGGCGAGACTGTGGTTTACGTGTCCCTCGCACACACAAAAAAGGAAAGGTGGGCTTTCTCCGTGGAAACCAGGCAAGGTGTACGAACCCTTACGCATTCACTGCATTTCAGGTGTGGGGAAAAGAAAAGAAAAGAAGAGAGAGAAAAAAAACAAGAAAGTGTGCGATAAGGAGACAAGGCACCCGCACACACTGCCGCTCCCAAACGTGGTTTACCGCGCAAGCAAACAGGACGGCACTCGCCATGGAAACGCATCCAGAGACACGGAGCGGCGTGGGGGGGGGGATGGAGGTGGGGGGGGGGCATAAAGGACGGGGGGGGGGGGGGGTTACGGGTTTAAAGCCACAATGTCCAAACGTCTTGACGTATGGCGCTATCAGTCATGGCGGCTTGTTAAAAGCAACAGTCTAACACTTGTAAGACCTGGGGGGGGGGGGGGGGGGGCGCGTCAGGATTTCATCACAACCAGCGTCCGGAACAAAATTTGAATCCACTTTCAAAAAAATAACTAAAATAAATCCATATAACGGATCCATAGGTTGCCGGGACCGTGAAAAGGAGGACGTGTCCCAACGCTCGTGCCAGCTGAGGGCACTGTGTCATTCAGGGCTGACGTGCACAAATCAGATTTATTTTTTCGAGCGTTCCGCGGGACGCCTCCTAACGTGGAAACAAAGCATCGTTCTTCCACCCCCCGCCCCCGTCCCATCTCGCCCCCCAACACCTCCCCCCCCCTCCCCCTGCACGCCCCGCCCCTCGGGATCCCGGCAGGCCACCTCGCGGCAGGTGCCGAATTAGAGGGAGGTCCTCCACACTTCCTCCTGTCTTTGGCTACTTTTCTTATGGCTTATTATTCCGACACACTGCCGCCATTATGCCCTCGGTCCTTACTTCTGCCTTTCCCCTAATCCCGCCCCCCCCCCTTTCAATCCCCCCCCCACCCCTCCTGCCTGACCCACCCCTCACCACTGATGCTTTCCCCCCCCCCCCCCCCCCCCCCCCCCCCCCCCCTCCCCTCATCCCACCCCTTTCTAAGCCCCCTCGAATAGCCTTAATCAGCGTGTAGCCAGCTGCTGTCACAGCGGGAAAATTGATAGGATCTGCATTGCAGATGAATCAGCGGGGCCGATTAGCTGCTGATGCTGGCGGCAAGCGGCGGCTAGCCGCTATACGCCGCTGACTCTCTGCAGTTTCTTTTGTCTGCGCCCCGCGTCTGTGTTAGCGGCGGCGGCGGCGGCGGCAGCAGCCCCGACGGTTTCAGCTGGTGCCAGCCAGTTTCCGAGGAGCAGGCGGCGCGAAAGGCCTGCGCTGCCACCTAGGGGCCCGGTTGAGGTACTGCGCCTCCGCTCACTCCCTCTCACCTCAAACCCCACCCCCTCCCCTGCAAAGTGGGTTATCCTGGGGGGATGATGAAATCCTGGCTGTATTTCAGTAACTGGCCTGAGCCGGAGACCGAGTGAGATCACCACGGCAGCCGGTCTGAGGGACAGCCACAGGAGCCATTATGCAAGAGGGGGGAAAGGGGGCGGGGCTTAAGAGGCGGTGCTTTTGTAAGGATGCTTCGGGATGCCTGCCGGACAATTGATTAGTTCACTTAGAGTCAATAAAAGCATTCAAGTGTCTGTGCATGGATTTATTCAAATGTCTACATTTGCATTTTGAAAAAAAAAAAAATTATTTAGGAATCACTATACAATTTTATATTCTTTCTCAAACCTAAAAATAGTGGCAATGGAGGATGATGTCATTTTGCAATCAGGAGATCCTTCGCTAGCAGGTGAATGCTTGCAATTAGAGTCACTGAATTGTTTTTCAAAAAAAATTTTGTAAGAATTGTAGAAATGTCATATAGCTTTTAAAATACTGATGAGGAAGAGACAACTACTACAATTACAGCCATGTATACTGCATTTCTCGAATATTTAGTCACAATCAACATACAAGGACTCCTCCCGGGACTGGCACATGCCAAGATCATGTCACCATGTTGGCCAGGTTTCTCTAGCAAAAGAGATCCTGAATCACAAAAAACTAACCTGGATAAATAAGGGTTAAACAGATTTTTTAAAACTGGAAAAATGCTGAAGTGCTCCTAATACAGTGTGCATGTCCTACTGCAGCTCGCTGATGAGAACATAATGATCACAACTACTCAACTGAATCGTTATTTCAATGAACAAGATAGTTACTGCAGACGCACATTATCTTCTGATATAAAATACTGTATTTAGAAATTGTTTTTTCCCTCCCCGAGTTAACTCATATTCATTCACATCAGTATGCGGTAGCACAGAAGCAGTTTTTTATTCGTTTGTAATAAATAGCCAATTAAGGTGAGCCAGCGCTGACATAGCCTACAGAAGAAACGGAGCCTTTGTGGCCAGTGCGTCCAGAAACCATCGTGTTACATAAGGCTCACTTAGATAAGCACCCGCTGCGGTGGATTGTGGGATAGCGGCGCCTTCCCCAGTGAGCCCCATCTGCGTGACTGCGGGACGGCAGGTGAGCGGGCAGGCAGAGCCAGACGGCCGTCTCGCGTCGCGATCGTGCGATGCGCGTCCTGAACAAAAAACGAATCCGCGCGGAAAGGGACAGCCGCGCCTCTGACGGGCTCGGCGCCTAAGCGTGACCGATCCCGTTTAATAACCGAAATGAGAAGAGAAAGCGGTGATCCACCTTGCTGAATCCCGCACGCTCGAGACCGAAAGACCCTCCTTTTAATGTTATCGGACACGTCCCGCATGCTAACCCGACACTGCATCCCACAAGGAACATTCTTTGAAAAAAGCTTTTTAAAAAATAAAAAATAAAAATTTGCATATTAATACCAAAATACCAAGAGTGCTGTCACATGAAAACCGCATGAGTAGCTACAAGACGGTCATGACCTCGTGCTTTTCACCGAGGTATGCACATAATGTACCTGATGCACACAAAGCAGTTAACTTCGGTGGAATTTAAACCACACCCGCTGCATTTTCTTCAGTAAAACCCAGCCTGAAAGTATCCTGACCCGAACAATTAGTGTCGACTTCTTCACATAATTAAAAAAAACACAACAACGAAACAGCATTCTTGTAGATTATACCACCTGAGGTAACTAGGTTATATAATGCAGCTGTGACTGGGCATGTTCTATATGTGGTGTGCGTGAATATGTTTAACAGTGATCACTGATGTCATTTGGAACACGGATTAATGGCGTTTGGTTCTGATGCGAAGCTGAGGGTGTGATGTAACAAGCCAACGGAAATTCACTCGGGACAGGCAGTAGGCTACAATTTTTTTTTTTTTTTGGTTAATGTAGTAAATATTTTTTACTTAAGTTTGTGCACCACTTCTGCAATTGCTGCCTGCAGAATTCGCTTGTTTGCTTCAGACAAAAGAACTACCATTCCTGTCGTTACGGAGTCGGAAGAATAATCTAGGGTGACCAATTAACGTCCTTCGGAAAGAGAGAAGAACAAGGAAACAGTTGGTGGCTTATTTTCTTCGACAGTCATCTTCACTGTGAAACATTGTTACCGCACAGAGTCTTACGAGTATCGAGAGTGACAAGGTCTGACCCCCAAGTGAGGCTTCCATTTTACTTCGGGGTGCAGGATTAGAACAACGGCATTGTCTCCCGATATCGTTACTGTGCACCGCCACAGCTGCACATCTTCACCAGTCATCTGCTTTATAATACCAATCAGAAAGGTATCTGAGCATGAGTAATGCGCCTATTGATCAGACGTCCTTTGGTTCTGTGCTCGGATAACGGTTTGTGGACAGTAACATGACTGCCAACGTGCATCTTTTTGTCTTAATAATTGATCCAAACTTTTATGACTGTTGTTTAATAATTGACAGGTTCCATGCGTATAGTGAAGAACATTTCTGCTGGGCCCAGTCACTGAATACAGTAGGAGGCCCTAACCCTTGGAAATAGAATATACTGCAAAAGTTATTGTGGGGGGAAAAAAACTGATGACTATTTCACTGTGGCAATATTGTATATAGCCTATCCCATGAACTGCGATATGCTATCTTGAATATATATTTTACTTCAATATATTATCTGTATAATGCACTTCTGCTGGAGATGCGTCAGGTCAAGGCTATAGGCGTCTAGGTGAAACTGCTCATCGTCACATGAATATGAATGACACGCACAGCCTCATTTTGAGTCCCTCCATCCTTGGCCGTTGTTTTTGGCTCCAGTACATTTTCCAGTAAATGTTCCTTTGAGGGAAAAAAAAAATAACAAGGCTTCCCCTTTTCTTTCTTTCATCATCACTTTTTCTGCTGAGTGAAATGTCGAAATGTCGTTTTTTTTTTTTTTTTTTTTTTTTTGAAAAAAAGGCAGTTCCTCTATAAAAGCCAAGAAAAGCTGCAAATTTAGCAGCAAGCGCGTTGTTGGGGGGGGGGGGGGGCGGTGGGGGCCGGGGTTCTGACAGAAAGTGAAACACAGTAGCTCGGCTCATCTAACGTTTCCCAGCTGCCTCGGCGCTGACAGCGGGAACGAGGGCTGTGTTCTCCCGCGCACGCTACGGCTGAGGACACAGCTAAGAGCGCTGGAGAGACGCGACGTTCCCCCCTCCCCCTCTCTCCCGCCCCCCACGCTGTCTCTCCTCGTTTCACTCCCTCTCTGCGTCCGGCGGGTTTTCCGCGGCGCTGCGACCGGTTATCCGCCATTACGTTATCGCAGCTTCCCCCCCACCGCCCCCCTCCCCACCCGGCTCTTCGCGGCCCTTCAAAGGGCTTAAAATATTATTATTTCGGCTCCTCGTTAGGTGCGCAGCTGTCGGAGCTGGCGAGGCGGACGGCCGATGACAGCTCGCTGTTTTGGAAATTTATAAACTCCGTATCTGGGTTCGGCGGGGGGTCCCGCGGCAGCCTGCGGAGCCCAGAGCGGTAATCCAGAGGCTAAACGGTTCTGTGTTCTCTGGTACCGGCAGCTGTGGAAAGAGGGGGGGGGGGGGGGAGTGGAGGCATTGTCACAACCTATCAGCACCAGTCGTTTGGTCAAGAGCTTGGTCTGGGCGGGCATGAAGTCCCTGTCAAGTCTTGAGGGGAAACTGGCTCATAATCGGTCTTTTTTTGTCCTCCTGTTTCTCTCTCACCCTCCATCCCTCCATCCCTCCATCCCTCTCTCTCTCTCTCTCTCTCTCCATTGTCGCTGCCCTCGGGGAGGATGGGGCGGCTCGGCGAAACAGAGGCTGTCTGCGAGCGCTGGCGCGTGTGTCAGAGCACCAGCCCGGCCTTTTCATGTGAAGCTCTGCGGTGGCCCTAATGACCTGTTTCTTTCTTTCTTTCTTCTTCTTCTTCTTCTCTGATTTGCAGTCCGCAGTGCACGCCGCTGTGAACGTGACGCCCGGGCAGAGCAGAGAGGACGTTTGTCCTCAGATGCCTTTCCTTTATCGGCCTAATTTAAATTTCCTTTCCCTGCTGCATCCCAGAAAGCCATTTTTGAAAATAAATAAATAAATAAATACAATCGAGAGTGACAGAGTGCAAACCTCGTCCATTTTGGGGAGCTTGTTGTTTTTCATTGTTTTTGAAAGATCCTGCGATATGTAGGAGTTGCTGTGTTTGCGCTGGAAGATGCTATCCACCGCCTTTGGGCAGTTTTCAGTGCAGAGTAAGAATCAGAACTGAGGCTGTACGGAAGTTCGCAGCACTGGTGCTTGGACCCCGACTCCGACCTGTTCAAATCCTACTTACTTTTTTCAGACAGGCTTTTCCCTGAATATTCTTCTTTCCCTTCAGTTTTTATATGCAGCATATAAGATGTGGGCGGCAATGTAGTATAGCAGGTAAGGGGCTTGTCTTGTAACCGAAAAAAAATCACAGGTTCGATTCCCAGGTAGGACACTTCCATCATGCCTTTGAGCACGGTACTTGACCTGCATCGCTTCAGTATATATCCAGCTGTATAAACGGCTGTTAAAAGTTGTTTAAGTCGCTCTGGATAAGAGCGTCAGCTAAATGCCTGTAATGTATTATGCCCAATGGTATTCTGCTCCTAATGGTGACAGAGAAGAGTGCAGAAAAGATGCCCGAGAGATATACTTGTGCTGGCCTCCAGTTTCGTTCCCCTCTCCTTCTCTCCCGTACATTTCACGAAACCAGAAGCACAAAATTATTCCAAAAACAACGTCGCCTCTCCTCTCCTCGCTTAGTGCAGTTTCACCACTCCCATTCCCCCCACGCTGTTCCCCTGTTATCTTTTTTTAAAACACCTCCAATCCAAAAAAAAACAAAAACCTGGCGGTATGAAGTCAGGTTCCTTTAATAGCGCCTGCTTTCGCGCGTCGGTCCGTACGCCGCGTTCGCGAGACTGTTTATGGCGCGAGCTATCGCCGGCGCGGAGAATTATGACTCAGCGCTCGTGCTGCACACCGGTACATAACAATAACCAAAAAAAAAAAAAAAAAATCCAAAGCCTACACCCAATGACTTCGGCGAGCTTCTAGAACCTTCCGGAGGATGACATCATCCGTCCCGACGAGAGCGCGGGCGACCCGGGATGCCTGCGGAGGGGCGAATTAGCCGTCGGTTTCTGCGGCGCAGTTTACACTCTGGGGAGGAAGCAGATTAAATCTGACAGCGCCTACAACCTGTTCCCGATTCCTCCCCCCCCTCCCCTCCCCCCCCCCCCCCGCAATCACCCCCCAGCTCCAGTGTGACATGTCCTCGTTTTTCAGCCTCGCTCGATCTACAGAACGGCACAGTTTGTTCCTCTGCAGTCCTCCATACAGCACCTCCCTGTTCCTAAGCGATGTGCACTTCCTGTAAATGTAAAGTAGTGCAGGCGGAAACAACACCACAATGCATTGTTATTTCTGTTCCCCTAATATTAATACCACCACGCCATTGTCACGCACAGCATGTGCTGAAATCTCCAACACAGCAAAAAAAAATTCTCTCAGCAAATTAACTCTTGACCAAGTGTATATAAATCTAGACTAAATGCGCTTTATTAGAGTTAAATGGTCTCTGTCAGATCGGATTTTACAATGAGCATTTTGCTGTGGTGGCTCACTGCTACAGTTACCGTTACAATTGGCCAGTGCTGCATGTTTACAAACTGAAGTATACAGCCTATTGGCACAACTCCCCAAGCTAACCAGGACAGGAGGCTTAAATAAAATGCTTTGAAATGTCAGGTTAAGAGCACATCATTTCAGAACTACTTTCTATCTCTGCAAACATCCATCTTAAGCTTTCAGATTAAAAGGCATTAATTTTAGCTAAAAAAAATCTGAAAATCAGCCTGCTCCTGGTCAACAGATTTATCACCACTTGTGGTGAAGCACAAGCAAGAGGGCCCAGCTGAGAATGGCAACCAGACACCAAATCAATGAGCAGAATGCACCCCCACCTCAAACCCTTGACAAGCCATAAATGAGACGTCAGCAAAACCAGGGTTGAAATATCAACCCTACCATAGCTGAGCTTTTCCACAGTGTTTACTAGGCCCTATGACAGTGGTAACCGACTCTGTTCCTGGAGATCTACCCCAGTAGTCCTGTAGGTTTGTTACTCAAACCCAAACAAAGCACACCTCGTTCAACAGCTAGAGATCGTCAAGGTGCTAATCAGTAGAGGCAGGTGTGCCAAATTAGGGTTGAAATGAACACCCACAGGAGGGCCGACCTCCAGGAACACGGCTGGTTGCCGCTGGTTACCCTAGAAGATTGGAAAGTGCAGAAAAACTCCTTTTTCCTGACGAAGGCTGAGCCAGAGGTGTCTGGAAAGCTACGTGTCGCGCAGCAGTGGCGAACTAATCCTCTTTGTGCTCGTCGCCGAACAGACTCTTACAGCCCCGTACGGAGCGGGACGGGCGGTGAGCGAACGACTGCGGGACAGCACCGGAGAGAAACCCTATTAGGCTGAATAAGTAACCGTTTTTCACAAGGGAAGGGAACAGGACATTAATTGGACATTAAACTCCCCCCTTACATCCCCTGCTCACTGCGCCATGAAACAGATCCCCCTCCCCCCAAATTAAGACACAAATCTGCCTAATACGGGTAAGCACCAGCATTAAAGTTCACCAATAGGCCTACGCCCATCATATCTACCGCACCAAAGTAATTTAACGAGCTAAATCGGTTTCTCTCTCGCTTTCTCATTGGCCTTTAAATCTAGAATGTTCATCTGATGAAGCTCTCCACGGATTTTTTAAAAATGATTGTGATTTCAAGCTTTTAAACACGGTACACATCTTCTCGTACCACTTCCTTCACCATGAACAACCAAAAACGTCTTGAGTCGACTGTTAGTGGTCCATCTGGCACGCAGTAGGTAGGTCGTCCTGTAGAATTCAGACTTCTCGTTGCTTCTGCTGTGAGTTCCCATAATAACCTCCTAAGACCCAGCAATTCATATTTGTCCCCTGCAGGGGGACGTCTCTGGTCTTAATCTCAAGAACTACTGTACTAAAACCAATACTGTTAGGGACATTCAATAAAAATAAAATAAAATAACAAAAAAAAATCTTTGAAAATGTTTTCACTGCAATATGTTTTTGACATCCCAGGATGTCTTGTATTACATCAAAACATCCAGGGTCTCAATGATAAAGCAAGACCATCTTATGACACAGGCAACACAATCAAACGGCAATGCTGCAACAAAATGAAACGATAGCTATTTAAGCCAGATAAACCGTCACACACACACACACACACACACACACACACACACACACATATATATATATATAACCCTGTTTGAAATGTGAAGGTTATGTTACGTGACAAAGAAGCATTAAAAGCTGCTGTTTTTATTTTACCGGCCACGCCTGCCTGCCTGCCCATAAGACACAGACAGGGCCTCACAGCGCGACCACCTCCTAGCATACGGGTCTTATGAAACTGTCGGCACTCAGCAGGAATTTACCATGACATCAGAGCCGAGACTCTTCGGGTGGACTGGACTCGTTAAAAGGGGACCCTTATGCGCTACCGGCCAGGAAACGTCCGTCTGAGCGCGGCGGCGAACTGGTGGTGCTTCTCTTCATTCCCCCCTCCTGTGTCCTCTCGGTAACCCTGGGAATGGTTCTCAGAAAATGCACTGCCTGGAGCTCGCGCGCCCCTGTTTGGTGCCCTTTGATCTTCCAAATATTCCAGAAATGCATTTGCGGAGCCCTTCCTTTGCCGGAGCATATCAGGTTTTTGTTTTTATTTAGTTTAAATAAAAAAAAACGTTTTCCTTTTCATTAAAGTTGAGGAGATTGCATATCCTGCATGTCCTTAAGCATGTATATAAATGACACATTTATCAATGCGAGGCTTGCTGCAGTGCGTGTCCAGGCACAGCTAACGTTCCGTAGGTTGAATGCAGCGTCATTAATGGAGCCGATCTAAGTTTGTCAGACTCCACCGCATTTGGATTCGCACCAGGTGTGTGTGTCCGCCAAGACCTTCGACAAGATCAAAAGCAGTCACTCTCCACGCGTCGGGCCCCACCTCTTGCGTTTGTCCACGGAGTTGCCTCGGCTAAGCCACGGATTTATAAAATGTCCAATTAATTGCGCTGAACAAACGGCGGCAAGAGTAATGTGCGCGAGATCTGGACTTCATTAACGCCGAGGAAAAACAAAAAAGGTAAATTAGCCCGACCTGCTTCTGATTCTGTGCTACCAAATGCCCAAACAAACCTTTCATCGTGATCCAAATCAATTACAGCGCGGACCGGGACGTATGGTGAACTTCCGTGACCTTCAAGAGGGGCGGAGGGGCGGTGAAAAGAAAAACGCACATCCTGGATATTTAGTTTTTTTTTTTTTTGAACAACTGCTTACCTCCGCGCCTGAATAATGCACCTTCAATTGAATTTACAGTGAGACCACTGTTGCCTTTTTGATGTGAACATGTGTTTTCGATGAGTAAATATAGATCTGAATTTCAAATAAAAATAATGGAAAACAGAGAAAACTGCGGGAGGGAATTCTTACGACCTGATGTAAAGGATCCCGAATTAAAAATATCCATTATACTTGGAAGGGCTCCAGGGTTTCACATCGAGAAACAGTTAGGGCTGCATCGGAGCCCCCTCCGCATGCCGGGCCGTTACATCTCACGTCCAATTACGTTTTTGATGTACTGCGTGGCCGTACTTACTCCTGTCTTGCTGTTTAACATATGAAAAGGAAAGCTCGCCGGATCAAACCTGATGATTAATGGTTTGTATTCTACCAACTTGAAAAAGTAATTACAGTGCTGAGAAGAAATGCTAGGAACACATGTTGAGAAGAAGGGTTTGCTTTCTTGCTCTGTTTCATTCAAGTTTGAAAAAATAATATTTACCTGCACAAATACTTTAATCCAAGGTACTGCATAAGTAGACATGATGTACAGAGACATTGGATTTCACAAAAAAAAGTCTTAATTCTACCAGACAACTGACACATCACCAAGTCATAAGCCTATGTCCTTACTGTGTGTGTGTGTGCGCATGCTTCCGTGTGTGTATGTGACACATTTTTTCGTAATCTTCCCTTGATGCATTCAGTGGCGAACGGTAAGCCTGCACAAGTCAAGTCATTTCGAGAAAAGATTTGACTTGACTCAAGTCTTCTCTTCTTTTGGAAACTTCCAGAAGACTTTTTTTTACAGGAAGTTGGAGCTGTAAGAGGCCTGTGTGACCAACATAAAGACAAGTGTTGCCATGGGTATCCAAGCGTGCCCGGCAATGGAAACCAAACACGGGCGTATTTTGACTTTACGTGATCCATGCTTCCAGATGGAACCGTGCTGGGGCCTGATGAATGATAGTCACTACAGAAGAATGTTTACAGCAAAAACATCCTGGCCTTTCCTCCCCTCATCCTTAAGCTGAGCCAATAGAAGCTGAGGTGGTCCTTTGCTGTTCAATGAGGAAGACTGTGCACACACACACGTATGCACACATGCATGCATACACACACACACACACACACACACACACAGAATGCATTCACACACACAGAATGCATGCATGCACACACACACACTGAATGCAGTCAATGCAAAAGCAGTGGTTTCAGACATCACCAGGTTTTTCCCTCTTGATTCAAGGTCATAGTATTTCTCTGTGTTGGGGATCCCCAGGAAAAGGGCACCAGGCAGTTACAGGACACCAGTTCATCCTGATTTGATATTTACGTGCAGGGGGGCGATCCGTTCTTTGAAAACGTCGCATTAGCATGACGCTCCAGACACTTTCGGTTTGTCACCGGTGTCAGGGAAGCAGACGCCGCCGCCGCCACTTCCTGCCCGGATCGATTCGGGATCCTGGGCACGAGTCCGTAACCGGAGGCGCCTGAGTGAGTCGCGGCGGCAGCGCCATCGATCCGAAAAAACGAGCCGGGTCGCGTTTCCTCTGCTCAGCGCTCGCGGAAGACGGGCGGTACGTCTAGACCCCCTGTGCGCATGAGAGTGACCTACAGCGCTGTGTGCCGGAACTTTCCTCCAGAACGTCACACAGTCGCTCGATGAGACGAGACGAGACCGGAGCTCTCGCTGTCCGTGAAAGCAAGCTCTATTTTTAATTTGGCAGTTAAGTTTTCCTTACCAGTTCAGTTTTTATTCCCCCCTCTGGCAAACTGAATATTAGGCACGCAAGGCTTTCCTCCCTTTCTCCAACTTCAAATAAGACGAGCAGGAACGCAGTGACTGACCCTCCGCGATGTTTGCGCAACAAAAAAAAAATTGCGCTTTCTTTTAAAATTCATATTTGTCCTCATTTGAAAAACATCAAAGGCTCGTCACAACTTTCAGTTAACCCAACGCGTTTAAGAAGGAGCGACAGATGGCAGCGGTTAAAAGCGAAAGAGTAATAGTCACCAGAGATTTTTTTTTTTTTAAAGATGGCGGGCGTGTTTTTGCTCCCACAGATGGCAGCTGAATGTGGCCATGTGGCATCTAAATAACCTCTGACCTGGAAGCCTGGTGGTTGGAGAGGCTGGCTTGTTTCTCCTGACCCCCCTGATTAAATGGACTGCAATAGAGTGAGAGAGCGCAACGGCCACTGCCAATGGAGTGCTTTGTGCATGTGGGCACTCAGGCCCCAGAGCAGGTCCTGGAGAGGTCAGATCCGACAGGCCTCCCAGACAGTAGACCCCTCTCTCCCTCTCTCTCTCTTTCCCTCGCTCGCTCACACTTTCCCCCCCCCCCCCCTCTCTCTCTCTCTGGTTTCACAGCGGAAGTCCCTGCCCTCGACATCACGGAAAAGGGACATGTCAAAGATGGACAAAATCCTCCATATCCTTTGTGAAGACCACGACGACAGAAAAGGGTGACCTCTTCACCATTTCCGGCAAAGCATTTCCGAGCTTCGCCCCGGCCCGGTCGCTTACCGTCGTGCAGGTGTAGTCCTTCCACCTGCTCGCTTTGCCCCTGCGAACGCCCTCTACTAAGTGCTCATTCGCAGAACAGGTCATGGATATCTGGAGCCAAACGGCTGTGCAGCAGGGCCGTTTTCCAGAGCCTAACCGTGAATAGAGTGTGCAGCCACAAACCACTGCATGAACAAATGTGCAGTTGGGTACTGCAGTAGTCACAGCTATTGCTCCTCCATCGCCAAATTTTTTATTTATCCCATTTCCACCCTCATGAATCACACGGGTAATGTGATTATTACATGGGCTTAGCTCACCCAACTGCACCGCGTACCGATTTTATTCAGTTCGGCTTCACAGGCATTTTAATTCAGGCAAAAAAAGGCTGGATTTGTTCCTGGATCCTGGGCATATTTTACCGCCTCTGTTGGGGAACTGAAGAAAAAAGTGATGACACGTTAACTTCCCCACTGGAATGTGAAAAATCAGTGCTTTTAGAACAAGACAAACTGCTAATCGCCCTACATTTAAATGGCAAATTGCCAAACAGATTTTTTTACCCACACACATTTCTGAAACGACAAATAAAATCGAGGCAGACTCACACACAAAAAAAATGTATACCATGAAGCTGGGTTAGGTCCTGGGTTAGTGAGTATAACTGGCATAATGCTCTGGAATTGTGTCTTTTGGAGGTAATGCAGTAGAGCCCATCTTTGTTTCTGAAGAGTGGCGGTCAACAGTGCAAGACCCTGATTTCAGTTTATCTGAAAAAAAACCCCATGCATTTTCTTTGCATGCTTTTCTTATTAGGAAAATGGATTTGCGCGGTAGGCATTCTGCAGGAAGTTCTGCAGCAGC
This sequence comes from Anguilla anguilla, assembly GCF_013347855.1. Classification (NCBI taxonomy): domain Eukaryota; kingdom Metazoa; phylum Chordata; class Actinopteri; order Anguilliformes; family Anguillidae; genus Anguilla; species Anguilla anguilla. The sequence goes on along the minus strand of NC_049206.1, from coordinate 55,270,595 downwards.
TTCCTCTGTTTTGAGATTGTGCCAAGTCCTCACAGAGCCCTCTGTTCCTCCCAAACTTTCGTCATCGCAGATTAGACAACGGACTCGGACAGGAAATTATTCAAAGGATGCACACTCCCTCCCCTCCCCCCCCCCCCCCCCCCCCCCCCCCCCCCCCCCACCACCCCAAGCCCTCTAATCTCATATAGCGATGGGTCCATTTATTCAAACACAATTACGAATATTACAGTTAATACGATCATTTATCTACTCTGCCCCCCCAACCTCATTACTTTACTTATTCCAAATACATTAAGTGAATAACTTGTCTGAATGATTATGGGGCCGTGCCAGTCTTAGCCAGCACACTTACTCTTTAATAACGATAAACGACAAAACTAACGAAACTGTCGCCAAATTTCAATGACACAATGTGACGTTCAGTTATTAACATGTTTATTCCATTTAATCAAACATGAATATTACCGTTGCTAGCATCTGCCAGTGTGCACCTACACATTGACCGGTATGTTATTCCTATAGAAATTCATATATTGCAATATACTGAAACTATAGTAATGTCTTAAACTATAAAATTATAATACATGCAAACAAAACTTTTTACACCATCCCACCTGACCACATTCCTTATGTATACTGTTGGCCCAACATTTTAACACTTAGCCAATAGCTGACCGAGACAACTGAAATCAGTATCAAATGAAATACAGAAAGCACGCAACACGAGCAGGAGAAATGTACCAATTTTTATTTTCAATTCACACATCCATTCAATATGCAATATAAAGCAAAAACAAGGATAAACATTTAATCTTTTTTTCTTCCAAAATTACTTAAAGAACAGCATCAGTTAAAAACAAACATTTTTAATATTTAATGTAACCTGCAATTAGCTTATTTTGAACACATTTTAAAGGCGGCGTCTCTTAGCTACACTGGAGGGGATTTTACAAAACATTTTTGATGGGATTACTTCATTTGGTTCAACCATATGCACTGATCCAAGTTTTGCACTTACTAAATTAATATCATGGAAAAAATGCATTGATTACACAACATAGGATAGTGCGCGCGCACACACACACACACAACTAAAATTGTCTTATTAAATATCATGGGCATTGTATATACGGTGCGTATTTTTACATTTTGTTAGTTACGGCTAATGTTTATTTATGAAGCAAACGTATAGTAATTGTAGATTTTTAGTTTCAGTCTATACACGTGTGTAAATGCTGGAATGTATGAAGTGGTACATGGACGATGTGTGAAGCCCCAATGCCGACTTCAGGAGACACAAGTGGTTTTTGAAATATGACTGTTAAAAATGTACAGTTCATGAACCTTTCCATCACTTAATGCATCATTTAGCTGAAGGACACACAATTTTCAACAGCAATATCGACTCGACTGAAAGACCCTTCCCACTACAAATGATATCCAGCCCAGCATTGTCACTTCTATTTATTAGTTATTTTGAATAATTTAGGCATTTCAAATTCAGAACAACTTCATTTACACAATTTTCTGGTCTCCTTTGTGTTTTTCCATTTTCTTGTGGTTAATACTGTAATCCCTACTATTCCATTTCAAGATATATATTCCTGCATACAAAAGCACAAAGATCTTGGGTATCCACCTATATATAATGCCCCTTTGGTCAACAATTATCAACAGGAGATAATGGTATGAGAAGAAAAAAGAACACATAAATAAAAGTACACAGGTTTAGCTCAAGGCAGGTATCCTAGCATTTAGCCTCCATCAACCTAATGTAGTTTCCCCCATCTGTGTGAGCTAGCACTTCAGTCCTGTGAAAAAAACACTCTCATACTGACAAGTCTTCACACGTACAACTCAGATCATCAAAAGAAAAATAATATCTACGGCATTCAGGCTTGCTTTGGAAGGAACGACACCTTTTCAGGCTGCAAAAATGGCAGGTCAATTCTTAGATATTTTTTGTAAACCTTGTCCAGAGCATGCAGTGGAGATGCATGTCAGCCACTGGTAGGGACCAAAAAAAAACGGCTTTTACCTTTAAACTTTAAACATATTTAACTCTTACAGGCTGTGCATAAAACAGATTTAATTTCCTTTTACATTCTCTTAAATTTTTAATTATCCTTTTTTGTTTGTATGTGAGCACATAATCGAAAATAGTTTTTTAAATGACTTATGAGATCACTTCTGCCAAGACAAAGCAAGGAACTCGATGCAAGCGAACAGCGGTGGCCGATCTCCTTACGCGAGTAAAACCTGGCGATTTTAGCGAACGGTTCTGGATATCACAGAGCTTCCACACCACTGCTGCGGAGCCTCAATCCAGCAGGACGTCCCGGTCGATATAAATGTAAAGTTACGTTGGCTAAATCACCAGGGTAATTACACGCGCAAGAGCCTGGCTGGTTAGAAGACTTGCTGCACGCAAACGGCCGTGCTTCAGTAGCTTTGATGTGCAGCCACGCAGTAAAAATAAACCTGCATAAACGCGATAGGTCCACACTTACTGCGACATCATCATCCTGTTATTATCGCCACAGACACTCAAAGCCATTTATCCACTAAGCCCCAACCTCATTACGTTTACTTATCCCCAAATACATTTAATACGCGAATAACTCGTCCAGATGATTATAGAGCCGTGCCAGGCTTAGCCAGTACATTTACTCAGAAAACTGCTATTTACGAACCGGTAAACAAGACTAATGAAACCTGTCGCTAACTTTCAATGACTGAACGGGATGTTTAATTATTAACGGCACGCTTCAACCCAGATCTGAGAAACCAAGACATCCTAACCGCAGCTACGCAAATTCGCAACTGCCATCAAGGGTACTGTTCAAGGCTGCAAAATGTCAGTCAGTACAACTTTGAGAAAAAAAAAAATATAGAGTATGTATTGGCATGATGGAACTCAAGACTAGGCTACTCCCTAACATTGAGAGATGAGGCAGTTTAAAACTGTGATGCTGTTACAAAACCTGGCAAAATTTGTTTAACTTTTGTTTTAACTTTAACCACGAAACTAGATATAAAAAATTTCAAAAGCATATCCTAGGCAACTGCTTTTAAACGTTGATCCGCTGTATCTTTTAACTGACGATCGAACGCTTAAAATGTCTTACTTCTCGCACTCGTGTGAAAGTTCTTATGGTCGGGCAGACCTGTTGGCTGCCTCGAGCAGGGGCCTTGCTTTGGCATTGGCAGGAGTCTCAACACGACGCGTGAGATTCAAACTCTGTCAGTGTGAGAACGGAGATAAAAAAAACTGAAAAACCCAAAAAGTAGGCCACGAAACGCCGCTCATTCTTTCAACAGAGACAGGATGCTACACGCAGACAGGATACCTCGAGGGAAATATTACCTTGATCCACTTCATATCACGTTAAAAATACTTACTGTCACATTTTTTTATTTGAATTTAAAGCTGTATTTTCAAGCAATGCATTTATGTTAGACGCTGAAATATCACAAAAAAAACAACAAAAAAAACCAAAACAAAGCACAACACACACTCACACATACACACACAAAAAATCCACTTCTGCTGCCACATGGTTTAAAATGTAAAAAACAAAACAAAACAAAAAAAAAAAAACATACACACATTTGGTACACTTATTTCTTGTGGCGCAAACACCACCTTTCTTGTCAGTTACTGCTCACAGAAAACAACCATTTAAACACCAAAACTCACCAACAACACCTCAGTATGCAAGTGGTCACAGCTACCCTACTAGGCTTCTCAGAGGACGCTGAACAACCAGTGATTTCGCCTCTTGCAGTCTTTCACTTGCGGTAACCGGAGTAACGATTTCAAAAGTTGCAAGCGCCAAGCAATTTTGCATGTTTCAGTTTGTAAGGCTGAAAGGTCATTAATTTGTGCTTCGACAAACAAAGAGTATAGGCAATTAATTTCAGAATAAAGGTACATTTTCTATAAGTTTCAGTAACCTGGAGGGAATGACTATGTAAATGCACACAAGTATTAACATCGAGTCCTTAAATTATGTAAACATGTACATCTCTTGAGGTCAGAAACCGATCCTCTTCATATAAAAAAAAAACGTTACTGAAGCATCGCTCTGACGGCTTTGGGAGTCGTCTCGTCGTTCAGGTGTTTCGTGGTGAACCTGAAAGTTGCACATATTAATATTATCAATAGCTGTACGTATTTAAGAAAGCAAACATCACTTTCAGCAAATTAAAGCAAATTAATTGACTTACTTCAGGGCATTGATAAGGCCTTCAACGGTTTCTGCTGGCTGATCCTTCAGGACTTTAATGCATCCCTTCATCTGAAGAGTAAAAATAAATAAACACACCTTAAGCCCGGGAAAAGCATAAATCAGTACCTTAATAAAACATTATAACACAATCTATTAACATCCACACGAACACCAATAGCAATATTAACAACAGCAACAATGACTAAAATAATAGCCTACTAATAACACAAGTAATTATTGTCATTTCAACGCAAGCCAAAATGAGTATTATTACCGTAATGGAAACAGTAATATAATAACAGATTCTATTGATAAAGTGCTTTCACAAACCCGAAGGCACAGTACACACCGGGTTGTAACGTCAGAGTTTACGAGGCCTAATAGGTGGGGCTTTCCCAAAGGGCCCAGGTGAGGTATGAGCGCTCTGTAGCAGCGGTTTGGGGGCGGCCTTTAGACAGGGCGGGGCAGGGTGCAGAGGTGGGGTCAGGGGGGGGGAGGGGGTTCTCACATCGATTTTGGAGGACTTTGTGAAGGCGCCGGCGGGGTGGACGTGGTCGTACAGGATTATGACCCCCACCATTACCCGCATGCAGAACAGCAGGGTGTCCTCACTGTTGAACCGGCTGGTGTACTCCCTGCAGAAAGCATGGTAAAGGCCAAGGAATAAAATACACACACAAACATAAAATACACACATACTGCCTACACAGAAATGATCTGTGTTTTAATGACATCACTTATCACCTCTATTCACACACAGAAGCATACAGACAAACATACACACATACACAGACGTGCACACACACACACACACACACACACACACACTCCCATCTTCCACCTCCCAGCATACACCCACAGACACACACCCCCTGCTTTGCATCTCTCTCCTCTCTCTATGGGATCGATACACTAAACCTCCCAATTCAGTAGAAATGGGCGGGGCCTTGCCCACGTTTCGCGGGGGAGTGGGCGGGACTTACGGCGTCTCCAGCATCACCTTGCAGACCGAGGCCATGGTGCTCAGGCAGTCTGTGGTGTTCTCCAGGGGCAACGTTTTATTCTGCAGGACCAATCAGAAAACACACACACAACACAAAAATGAGCTCCTGCACAGTCAGGAGTCAGGCGTCAGCGCAAACGCTGGCACGTCCCTCACTGAAACTGCCACGATGACATACGATTCATAACGATATCGTTTTTAAATACACGTGTTAATGAGAAGCTACCTCGGACACGAACTGCGTGGTGGCCGTGCTCAGGGTCTTGAGCATGGGCGTGGCCTCGGCGTAGAACAGGGACATCCGGTTGGCCATCTCGTTGTTCACCTCGTTCTCGATGTCCAGCTGCCGAACACGGGAGAACAACAGAGTTTAAAATACAGCAACGCGCCTATTCCGTCAGACTCATTACTTGTACAATTGCAACCATGCTGTTCTAAACTATTAACATAACTGGGCTTTTCTTAAAACTGTTAATAAACATATAATAAACATGTAGTAATCATGTAATAAGACTTCCAATTTTATTATTCATGGCCAACCATTTCTGGGAATTCTGGAGAGACCCCCCCAAGAGCTTTGGAGGAACTCAGAACAGTTAATTTGAACCTACAGTCATATAATAAGAAAATATGTTTATAAAGCGCTTTTCATTTAGGTAATTTCAGAGTGTGGTATAATTAATGTACATTATCACATACAAATATTTTACACGCTCACAATAATTTTAGAACAATGATATTTACATACATAAGTTCATTTAGTCTCATTACTTTGGTTGGTTTGTTGGACCCCGTGCGCTTGTCTATCTGCGTCTGTCAATCAGTCTGTTACCAGGGCAACGTAAGAACTTTGAATGAAACGGGAAAACGATTGGCTGACAAGAGCAAGAACCTGACATTTTACTGTTACAAGACACCTGAAAAGGACGAGAGTAGTATGTGATCTACTAAGGGCCTTCTTTCATAGCAGACGGCAGAATCATTTTAAGAGTTAGTAAGGCAATTAATTAAGGGCCGTATTATTAATTACCCAGCAAGATGAATTCCCCATGGTAATGAGACCCCTAACTAGACATCGCACAAACACACTGCCTCCACAACATGTGTTCCCACGTGTCCCAGGGGGACGGCCTGCGTTTCTCAACTTAAAAACAAGAGAGTAAGAACGCGCGCCTATTGATTGATGAGGTCAGACCGCCGAGCCAATCAGGGCTCGCCACCCGCCTACCAGGAAGTGAGAGCGGCAGACTCACGTTCATGTTGTTTATCTTGTTCCGGCTAATGGTCCGCCGGTAGTAGCTGAAGTCGTTCTGGATGGCTGGGATCCTCATCTGAAGGGGGGGGGGGGGGGGCGGCGGGATGGAGGGAAAAAAATGGAAAACATTACAGTCAAATGAATACAGAGGTTTTAAAGCAGGCCAACCGCAGGGCAGAAACCATTGGTGGGGTTGGTGAGGTTGGTGGGGTAAGGGGGGAACCCACATAATTTGGTCTAAACCGGGGGTGTCAAACTCCAGTCTCGGAGGGATACAGTGTCTGCTGGTTTTCAGCATGTTTCAGGACGAGTCATTAATGCAAGTCACTGATTGGCTAAAGGATCCACACACTTTGCTCTCAAGGCCTTAATTGGCTGCAGACTGAAAAGAAAACACAAATACCCAGCAGACACTGCAGCCCTCCGAGGCCCTTCCTGTTTGACAGCCCTGGTGTAAGCCCGTTTCCTGTCTGGCGTCGTGACGCTTTTAAAGTGGGGGTAAAACGAGCGGGCTGTGCGTGTTCGGAACACGGCGCTGCGGCGTGCGGGTTTAAGCACGGGTTTCGCGGCCGTTCGAGCGCGGGAAGGCGGACCTTGAGCTCGTCGAAGCGCAGGGTGAAGTGGAGGATCTCGGCGAACTGCTTGGCCAGGGCCTGCTCCTTCTCCAGGTGCTGGGTGGGGCTGAGGGTCGGACAGGTGAGCGCCTCCAGCAGGCTCTTCAGCGCTTTCTCTGTGTCACGAACCAGATGCAAAAGGCACACGTTACTTCACACGACATCACAGTCATACAGCAGAGTCTCAACCACACCTACAATGCCCGAGGAACATAAGTCTATTCACCCGATTAATATAAGCCACTGGATCAAAAACTTTTTCATATCAGACCCAAATGAGAAATACTTTTTATCATCGGGACCCAAATTAGAAATGCTTTTTAGTATCGGGACCCAATTAGAAATTTAGCACCTTTCCGGGGCATCACAAAGCGAGGGGGGGGAGGGGGGGCGGGCAAACCAAGAGGGAGACAGAGCGTGCACCGGACGCCCCCCAGGTACTGACCTAGCCGGAGAGAGAAGCCATAGAACTTCTTGAGGCGAATGACCAGAGGGCAGACAGAGTTCCAGGCCCTCTCCTGCATCAGCATGTCATTGGGGTTCTGTATGGCCTGTCAACGCAAACACACACACCAGTGACACACTTACCCCGATGAGACCAAGCTTTGAACACACACACACACACAGACACAGTCAGGTTCAGTCATCACACCAGTAAACACTTTTAAAAAAAAATAAAATAAAATCAAACTTTTTTCATCATTACAGATACTGAGAAGTTCACCCCGATTGAGATGTGGTCGTGAATAAACTACTGCAGGTAGAGGCCACGGTTCGTGCAACTTGCTGTCATTCGGTGTGACACTGAATGCCAGTGTGAAAAACAGGCTTCCCGAAAGTTCTGCCTGTCCTTACAGTGCTCCAGGAAACACACGGGCTCACACAAAGGGCCTCTTTCGGAACATTCCCCCCCCCGCCCCACCCCCCTCTCTCCGTACGGCTGAACTCGCATAACACCGCTGCCAGTCTGGGTCGGGTCCCTCAGGGGCCCGGCTACAGTAAAACGCTCGGCTTCGGGTTCTGCTTGGCGGTCTTTATCGCGTTACGGTTCAGGGGGGGGCTCCTGGTGGGACGGGAGGGTGGGGGGGGGGGGTGGGGGCGCGGCGTGTCATCTCACTGGGGCACCACCTTCAGGCACCGAATTCAAAACAAAGTGACCCGGGCCGACTCTGATCCCGCCGGCCCGACTCTGTTAGTTTAGCGCACGGCGGCGTTAGCGCCTGGGCTCGCGTTCAGAACTCAGACGGGATCCTTTTAGGGGCTCCTTCATGCGTAGAGACGGCAAAAAAACAAAAAAAAAAAAAAGATTTAAAAGGTGCAGTATGTAAGTTCAGAGAAATGAGCCACAGAGAGCTAGATTTGGGAAAGAAACGTTCCACTCCCTCCCCTTAGCTCTCCCTCCAAAGCGCTGTCCTGCTGGTAATTTGGGCAGATTTTACTCTGCCATTTCTGGTGTTGTTTTCTGGGAAAATAGCTAGCTATAGCACCACCTCTGTGGTATCTCTACTCTGACAGCTGTGCACGCGCAACATGATTGACAGGCAGAAAGCTGTCCTAATTGGTTGTTAATATTCAGGTGTGGTGAATTTTATAGTGGCCTATTTCAGAGCCTGGGGCAGCCAGAGAGACTGCACTTTTTTCCTTAAAGCATATAATTATTGGTATCTGTCGGGATGTGAAGGAAATTTAACCTAATATGAACATCCATACATACTGCACCTTTAAGAAGTATGTAACAAAATAGCACAGCTACTGTAAATAAATAATTGGGAAATAACACGTTGTTGCAAAGGCGTTGTACTGCACCACGATAACAGCCTCATCTATTTCGCCCAACTCATTTGCACACCACCCACTGAACAGTTTCTTCACGTAAAGTCACAGCTGGTATTTGGATGTCGAGCACGCTTCCCTTTCTGACGGACGCCGACACCGCCGAAATAAACCCCGCCCACCTCTCGGCGCGAGCAATCCATGAGGCGTGACCGCTGCCGACGGCTCTCTAAAAGGCCATCTTTCCAACGGCGAAGTTTAAAGCGCTTTTCACCCCAGCGGCGCTCGTGAGCTGGTGACAGATTGACAGGTAAATTCATGCAAGCTGTTTGGGTCCCTAATTGCGCCTTCTTGCCAGGTGGTTGAGACGGTGTGTGTGGATATTTTTCTCCCCGACTGTTAAGACGCGCCGGCCCCCGCCAAACGCCCCCACCCGCCCCCTCACCCCCCACCCGCCCCCCCGCCCCCTTCCCCGAGGTGCGGATCAAAGGTTCGGCTCGCCAGCTTCGGCCATCTGCCCCGCCAAATGGGCGGGAGGTCCAGGGGTCAAGAGATTCGGGAATCCATTACAAGCCGGTCGATAACTGGCCGGCTCCTGCTGGGAAGCTGCAGACCGGCGGCGGTGGCGGTCGGCAGCGGGGTTGGCGGAGTTGGCGGGTCTTCACGGACACTCCGAATGTGGCACAGAGGGTTCTGCCGCGGTAAACTATAAAAAGAACCCGTTAAATACCGCACCCGGGCTCTGGTGCCGTATCTGAGCCCGATAGCGTGACCTCTCCATACCGCGATAATGGAACAGCGGTGTCAAAGCACTCCCGAAAAATGGGCCAGACGCCAAGCCGGACCGGGGCTATTTCTGAATGGAGACGGTCCTTTTTTTGGGGTGGGGGGGTGGGGGGGGGTTTTGGGTACTCTAGCTGAGCTCTTGCATGAGCCAGGAAACCAGAGGAGGGTAATGAGGAAATCATAAGCACCGACTGCAAGATAAGCATAGCAGATGGGGACAAGATGCACGAACGCACAGGAATACATACACACGCATACACATACGCACACACACAATTAAGCACACATGCATAGCATACACGTAAACAAACATACATACACATACTCGTGTACGTGTGTCACAACGCGTGCACACATGCACACACATTTACATACATAGAAAAACACAGGGGGTAAAAAGTTGTTTTTAAATCGTCTGAATACGGGAAGTTATTAAGGACACTTTCCAGCCTTCGTTCAGCATGAAGAACTCAGCTACATTTCATCTCCCCGCATGCTTCCTCTTCCAAGTCCATTCGATACAGATTTCCGCCCCCCCCCCACCCCCCAGCCGCCCTCCCCCCTCCCACACAGCATTACGATGACATCACTGCCTGGCAGGCCCCAAAGCAGGCCTCCCTTTCTTGTGTAATGGAGCCCAGCCGAGGTCGTGGGGTCGGGGGGCTGGGGAGTTGGAGGGGGGGGGGGTGGTGGGGGATTGTGGGGGGGGGGGTTGTGCGTGTGTGGTACAGTAGCAGCAGACCGCTCCGCTCTGACATGCCTCTCTTATCTCCTGCCCGGCTCCCTTGTAGGCCTGCAGCCCGCAGAGGATGCTCTCAGAGTCCTGCAGGACCGCATTGACCTGGTTCCACACCTCCTTCTCACAGTCCGTCGGCTGTGCGTCTGGGGGGGGGGAGCAGAGACAAGAGTCAAGCGCATGCAACCCCGCACCCCCCTGTGACATCAGCGTGTTCTGGAACGCTGTCTTTATTCCCATAGCTACCGATTGTAAAAATGGAATGCCCACAGGAATTCACTGGTGGAAACTGTACAGTGAAGCACACTGAGTAACAGCAGCATGGCGGTGTCCTGGTTGGTGGCGGCTGTTTTTTTTTTTTTTACACGGCCCCTCAGAGATTTAAACCGCTACTGGTGCAGGGTGCCGTAGCACACGTTAGGTCTGGCTGCAGTTCAGCCGTATCTATGTGCAGCCCAATTCATAGCCCAGGTGAGAATACATATAAAACCATGCCATGCTGCTTCATACACAACATTTAATAAATGTTTTATTAATAAGAATTTAAGTTTTTGAATTTTACATTTATTCAATATCCTCTGACAGGAGGTATATTCACATAAACTGCATCAGCACAAAATGTAGTCTTACTCGTCATGTATCAATAATGGAATGTACAGGGTAAACTTGCACTGGAGAACACAGGCTTTCTACTTCATAGATGGGCAACAGAATTTTATCAAGCTTTAAAGTTGACATCAATAGCTCTCCTCATTTTTTACATAGCCAATTCGGAATTTTAATCTAATACTATGCAAATGAATGCGACTACTAATAATAATAAAAATCATTAAAACCCAGTTTTGCATTTCCAAGTACCAACCGTTATTCAAAAACACTGATTTAACGTTTTCATAACGTCAATAATAACCTGTAACACTTCTATTACGAGAGCAACTGGAGAACTAAAAAGCATGATGAAATCCTATCACATGAGTAACAGACACTAACAGACACATTGTCACTAGGCAGATTACACAAAGCCAAACAGCTAAAATGAAGATGAATATAAACACATTGTAGATACAGAACATACAAGGTCTGTACAACATTAGCTTTGTAAGTCAAGCTTTGGTAAGCTTTTTCTCTGCAAATCTGTTCTTCTGGAGACTCAAAGGATCACACGGTTCTGGTGTGTTTTTTTAGTGTGTTAAACTGTACTGGTATTCAGGTGTGAAATGGTTATGTGGAGAGACAGGGCAAAGCTACACAGCCGATACAGATGAGCACGCAGACAAACATGCAACCACAGAACCTTCACTCCATGAGATACTCCTGCTCCTGCTCAAAAGACTATGAAGGCATTATAAACAAATCACACAGCTCAAGTAGTCCCCAACGTGAGCAATCATACATTTTATGTGTTTAACATCACAGAAATTAAATTGTGTTTATGAAAAATGCGTGATCTTCTCTAATGTTCCATTTAATACTAGAAAGTTTTAACAATATATATATATATATATTTTAGGACCCTCCTAGAAAACAAGAGATCTCTGGATGCTTATCCTGCTAATAAATACATTTCTAATTTCAAAGAGCCAATGGAATCAGAATACAAATAAAGAAATGGCATCTGTTTAACCATGAAATCAGGCCTGCTCTTGATTTCAAAATTGCCCTCTGAATTTAAGGAATAGATTTCTAAAACAAATTCCTGAGAATTACTGAGAACGTTTGCTTTTTTAAAAGGTGAAGAGTGAATTATTCGCTGTGGACGTATTAGTCATGCGTTAGTCATGAACACCACACAATGAAACGTGTCGAATAAGACATGTTAGCACGGCGATGGCAGTTACTGCTGGGCATCAGCATGGTGGCGGTTTTCATTGATGAAAATGATGTTACGATGGGCAGTAAACTGCGTCTGAGTCATGCGTATTTATGGGTCAATGCACCGCACAGCAAAACAAAAGCCTCAGTATCCTATCAGCGGTTCGTCTTCAGTGAAGCACCAATCAAGTGCAGTTACAAAACCAGGCTAGGATGTGAGAACCATCACAACGGAACCGATTTTTATCTGAGGGGGAACCACAGAAGTTAATGTTTTTAATAAGGTTCCAAATACTATTTCTGTTCTGAAGAGTGGTCACACAGCACAGTTTTACTCGAAGCAGATGGGCGGCACCCACAGGCACATTAAGCCGAATGAGGAACCGATTCCAGTAAGCGTTACTCCGTGGGTTTAGAGAAAGCTGTTTACCGCGTACCTAAGCCAGGCAGGCTAATTAGGAAGCGTCCGGTACGCTACTGCACAACGGTGCAGACGGCCATAATGGCCATCTTCTGTAATCAGGAGGCGTCCACCTGCTGTTGCGTTGCTGGGGTGCATTTCCCAAAAAACCTTCAACGGCTCCTGCATTCCCATAAAGACACATGCCAGCTGTTAGTAGCAGAGAGAGAGAGAGAGAGAGAGAGAGAGAGAGAGAGAGAGAGAGAGAGAGAAAGAGAGAGAGAAAGAGATTGAGATAGTGACAGACAGAGAGAGACAGAAAGCGAGAGAGATAGATAGATAAAGAGAGATAGAGAGAGAGAGAGAATGCAAGAGAGAGAAAGAGACAGAAAGCGAGAGAGGAAGAGAGCGAGGGAGACAGGAGAAAACTCAGGCCAGGCAAAAAGCTCTGCTCACTTTCAAAGTCAAGGAAAAAGTTTGGCCCCTGCTCTAGCTCTGTGCAGGTGAGAACCTTTAACAGATTCCCCATTTGGTTTCTGAAAGAGAGAAGGGGGGAGAGAGAGAGAGAGAGAGGTGTCTGGTGTTGTGAGCGGTAAATCACAGATCGAGCGTGGGAGTGGGGGGGACGGCCCCCCCTTCCGTACGGCGGCGGGAAGCCACGCCCCCCCGCGTTCTGAGCGCCGTTCGAGAGCCGACGCCATGGATACGAGCGCCCTGCTGATGGGGGGGGGGGGGGGAGAAATCACAGAGGTTATTTGAACACACTTCCCCGTTCCGTCGGCAAACTTACTTTCGAAGTCCAGGAAAAAATGCGGATAGTTTTCAATTTCCCTTGTAAGGACTTTAAGAAGATTACCCATCCCAGCAAACCTGATCGAAGATACAACGATAAAATGAACAACACAAAACAAACATTCAACATCAGACATCCGCAGGACTGAAAGGGCACAATATCACTGTATTTAAAACTGTCATCTGTTTTCAAAAGTATAATTACACTGACTGATTTACTCTGACACAGTAGTGTCCATTTGAGAGTACTTCATTGTAGCATCGCTAGCTCATTCAAGAGGCATTTTAAAAATGCGCACAGTCAGTTCTCGTCACTAAAGCCATTTAAAAAAAAAAAAAATTTTTTTACAACAGGTACCAACACAAACTTACCTGGGGGGGGTAAAGCCCGTGACACCTGACATGGCAAATGTGGACTCCCATTTCAAACCCACCCCACCCAACCGACTAGCAAATTTACAGCGTTCAAAGCGAGCGAACTTCCCAAAAACGACTTTTACTCATTCAGACGAATGCGAAGCGGCAACGGTAATTGTGCAGTCACATCGCCGCCTTCGCTTCCTTCGCGTGACGACAGCCGTCGACTGACTTTGCGCCTCGAGCGTTCAGGAGAAACTCGAGGGGCGTCGCTGTTACTTCTGTAAATACTTCGAATGACTCGCACTTCAAATTTTTTAAACGAGGCATCTTTAATCTTTTAGCAGCCGCTCAATGAGAAGGAAAAACCAGTCAGGGTTTTAACACGAGACGCGCAACAGACCAGAAAGTGGCAAAAACGACATAATTAGTTCCTTTCTGAAAAACCAACAGAGGTTGTTTCATCACATTTGCATTTCAAATAAAGTTTTCTTATTTGAAATCAGAGGCAGTGTAAAACAGACAAAAAAAAAAAAAAGTTTACTTTTGGGGACACCAGTGAATGATTCAATCTGTTCTCTGGTCCTTACCTTTTGAGTTAAGTTCACCCGCGGCGATTTATCTCTCATATTTATGACACAAGACACATTTATAGAGCATCCAGACCGATTTCATCAACCCTTTCATTTTCCAAGCGGTGTTAAAATATATCAAAAAAAGAGGTTTACCTGGCCCAAAAAGGTCACTGCTCTAACGGAGGCTTCCGGAACCTTCTGACGATTCTGCGAAAAAGGCGGAGCTCTTCCTCGTAAAGGGGAACGCAGCCCCGCCCCAAAGGGACCGTCTCAAAGACTGAAATACAGCGCCTGCAGAGAGGACGCACGCAGACGGTCCTGCCGGAGGGTGTTTAAATCACACGGGAGGGCCTCGGCTGCCCAGCCCGTAAACAGCGCGGCTGCTAATCTCCAACACACGGCAGTAAATATGCAGCCAGGAACATCAAACGGCAGAATCCAAGCGTAACACGCCGTCCGGACTCCCCAGAACAAGCCTCCCGCAGTCACACGCACGGCCTCTGCGAAAGTCTTTCGGCAAAAGAATATTTCGTGTAATTACTGCTGAATTAAAAAAAAAAAAAAAACAGAAAAAACTCATTTCCACACACAAAGGCCCTCGTATTAAATGAACTAATTTCCATAAGAATGTCGCTCAGACTAACGAGCCTGCCTAATTGACCCAGTGTGTCACTTAGTCAATTGAGAGAATGAAAAGCTAGAAAAAATGACATCACAAAGGCCTGAGGCTGATGAATGGACCGAACCCGACACGCGTCACACCCGTGTAGTTGAGTATCTCCCACCCGAGGATCTCAATCACCTTTCATTCCTGATCAGATACAGCTTATCTAAGGTGCTCTCCTGGAAAACCTGTCCTCAAATTTCCATTCAAACTCCCGTAGAGGAAACACGATCAAAAAGATAAACGTTGGAGTTGGACAAACTCGTTGCTCAAGCCTTCAGCTGAGCAGATAATGGAGTGCAATTAGGGAAACCAACGTTTGCGCGTTAAAAAAATCAGAGCCAATACAAAGCCTTCGTGTGAACGTTTACCTACAGGCCTGACGGCCAGAACCAGGCAGCCCCAAGCCGACCTGTCCGGCAGCCTAATTTGAGACGGGCGGCGGGGGGGGGGGGGGTGCCCAATTCGAGACGCCCCGGCTCTTACCGCGTACGTTGCGTTTAAAAGGCGGTTAATCGCACAGGGTCGTTTCCATTAGCCTGGCACAGAGCTCGGGCCACAGGAGACACATTATGGGGGGAGGGGGGGGGGACAGGGTATCGCACGCGAGACAGTGACCATCGTGCCGCTGTGTTGACAGCCTCTGCGGCGCAGCGCGGTGCATTTCCTGCGCTGCAGACGTCTTGCGCTTTACTGCCGCGGGACTGCTGCGGCATGCGGAGACGGGCTGGAGTGGTGCGGCGCGCTAGTGTGGCTCTGTGGAAAGAGTAAGGCTGCCCTCTGCTGGCTACAGCTCGCGCTGCAGCCGGGACGAAACGTGTGGAGGAATCTAAATGTCAACACCGTTTCAAACGGAAATGTCAGCAAAGTTTAGCACGGCTGAGCGCAATCTGTTCACTCAACAATGATACTCTGAATGCTGACCAAAAAAATGAGGTTCTCACTGTTGGCCAAACTTGGCATTGTGTACAGCGCTGGAAAAACACACGCACTGTTATAACCAAGCCTACACTGCAACCAGACATTGTCTGCGTGGATCTGTAGTGACGCATCCAATCTTCTTTTTTCGGATCAGCAGCAGTGTTCCTGAGCAGTAACACACAACACTGCGCATTCCTCACAAAGGCAGATGGGAGGCTGTTTGTGTGAAGTCTTAACCGCAGGAGGCCCTGAGCGGTAATGGCGGTTATAAAGGGCCCCAAGCAGCGGCAGTTAAGGCCCCAAGCGGCGGACACGGCTAAGGCCCCTGAGCAGCGGCGGCGGCGGCGGCGGCTAAGGCTTCTAAGACTCGGCGGCGGCGCAGCCATTTACTGCGCGGCTCAATCAGCTGTGCTCACGGGGGCGATAACGCAGCGGGACACACAATGCTTCCTGTGTGCGCCCCGCACAGGCGCCCCCTTTCACGCGCCTCCCTCCCGCGCGACGGCTCGCCCATTACCGAGCCCCGAATTTTACGAACGCGCGAAATAACGGACCCCTTCTTCCGCGGGCCGACGTAAATCACACACTCCACACAAAAGGAAGCGCGGACGCTCTCACACACATTTTTCACGTTTCCGTCCCCCCACTGTGAGGCCATAAGCGCACATTTTAGGGGAAAGGGGAAAAATCCAGACTTTTTTTTTTTTTCTGACAGTACCGCTCAAGCATTTAGGCCAATTACTCGCCAAGATGAAGTGCAGCTACTCCGCGACTACAAAAAGACTGGCACGCACCAGTTAGGTCATCCACAGCATATCTGCAATGAATTTCAACCTTCAATCACCCAGCACATTTCTCTCTCTCTCTTTTTTGGTGCTTTTTTTAAGTGAAGCGGTCTTATTTCAGCCGGTGATAAAGTCACGCAGAGTAACTGGAACGTGTTGAGAGAGGGTCACGCTTCTCTGAGCCCACCCAAAAATCTCACTCCGAACGTGAGCCGCCGGTCGGCGCTGGAGGAGAGCGCCGATACAGCCGGCGACATCCGGCGGGTTTTTGAAGGAGGGGAGGGTTTTGGCGGGAGGGCCGTGTCACTCAAGGAGCCGCCGTCAAAAAGACCCTTTTCACGGCTCCGGCGGGAAGCTGGCCGCGGCGGTGGCGGTGGCGGTGCCCGGGGGGGGGGGGGGGGCACCCTCCACCAGTCTGCTGGCGGCGCGGGGCTGGGGCCTGGCACTGCTCCCTGCCCGCCAGCGCCCGGGCAGAGCTGGCACTGAGCTGGACGGGCGTCCGGCCCGTTTCCAGAGGGGGGGACGGGGGGAGGCTGGGGGGGGGGGGGGATTGTGGACACACACAGACTCACGCTGGGCGTTAAGAATAATTGGCGGGGAGCGTGGCGTCTGTTCGGGGCTTCTTTTGTGCCGTCGGGCGGCGGCGGCGCCCGTGCTGAGCTTCACAGCTCCGCGTTTTTGGCGGGTTTTTAATGAAAGGCGACGTTAGCGCGGGAAGGCCGCGCGGGAAGGCCGCGCGGTACGGGGGCCTGTTCGGCTGGAGACCGGGCGGCCGGCGAGTCTGTGCCACCGCGCCGTGCCCCCGGGGTGCGCCCGTCTTATCCCGGTGCCTGGGGGGTGTGGGGGGGGCATGCTTTGGCCCCGCTTCCTGTCTGTGCCGAAATTCGCCACGGCGAATTTAACGCCCATGCAAATGAGGACGTCCCGCGGCGCTCGCCTCATCCGCTCCAAGCACGTCCCGGACACCCAAAGAGCGAAAAAAAAAAAACGGCCAAAAAACTGCACAGGACCGGATCCCCCCCCCCCCCCCCCAATACGCCCGCCACGCCCCTCTCTCCAGCCTCAGACGGGCGAGTGGCTGCAGTTTCCTGAGGAATACCCACGGGACGGGACGGCTTCCACGTCGCCAGGGTTACCGTGACTCGTAGTCACACGTGAAGAGCGCTTCAAAGGCCCGCCTGAGCCGCGTAGTTGCCGGGTTGGGGGACGCCCGCGGTCGAACCCGAGCGTAATGACCGCTCGCGAGCATAGCCGGGCCCTGCGAGGGCCACCCCGACTCAAACACACAGGGGCTTTAACGGGCCAGCGTTTTAAATACGCTCGCCTTTACGGGCCAGGGGTAAAGGAGAAAGTTCAGCGATTCGTTTTCCTGCTCCACTGAGGTACTTCCGCCTCAACAGGAAGAGGTTCCTGCTCCACTGAGGCACTTCCTCCTCAACAGGAAGAGGTTCCTGCTCCACTGAGGCACTTCCTCCTCAACAGGAAGTAGGTTCTGCTGCACTGAGTCCTTTCATGAATTCTGTTATTAACATACTGTATTGCTTCATGATTTTAATTGTTCCTAACAGCTTTGTTACCTTCTAAATTTTACGCTTCGTGATATTCATTTTCCAGCTCTCTTATTGCTGCTTTGCTTTGATTTGGAAAGAACAAAATTTTAAAAATGTATAATTGTTTTTTTAATCATCATCATCATCATCATCAAGGTTGTTCCCATTAAACAGGAATATCTGTAGGGCGTCCCACAAAAGGTCTTTCTTTTCTTTATTAACATTGTGGTTCAGTCATGTGGGGTTTCAAAACAGCCGCATTAGCCGCTGAGTTATGGGACATTTGCAGCACACAGAGCGCGGCGAGAGGGGAAAAAAGAAAAGGTAAAAAATGAGTGCATGAGCTTTTTCAGGACACAGATGATATGTGGGGCAGCCGTAAAAACCTGCAGACACCGCCTTCCTCCAGGACCACTGCTCAGAAAAGCCATTACACCTTAAAGAGGCTGACCCAAAATACCTTCTCCCCGGCAACCCGAAGCACACGGAAACAGTGTGAATTTCCACTGCGTGCTGCAAACACACAGAGCCTGGCTGAACCTGAAGCCCTCCACAAAGACAAAGATCCAAGAGTGCGAGCACCAGACAAAGATCCGAGAGTGCAAGTGTGAGACAAAGATCCAAAAGTGTAAACATGAGACAAAGATCCAAAACTGCAAACACGAAACAAAGATCCAAAAGTGCAAACATCAGACAAAGACACACAAGTGCTATGCTGCAGGATAAGGGCAGGACAGCACAGAACAGCTGTATGGAGCAAGTGGACTGAACAGCTGTGGGTTTGAGTCTCAGGAAGTATGTAGGTGCAGGACCCCCCCGAGTTCAGACTGTGGTAACAGGTAGGCCTAGAGTACAAGACGATTGAAAGTATTGAGGAAAACAGGAAAGTCGGCCTAAACCTCATATACACATCCTTCTGTCCAAGTCACCAAAAACACCCTGTCAAAATTACAGGGCTCACACCAGCCACAGAAAAATGAGTAGGTGCTGATAACCAGTTGTAATGAATTAATGAAAGGCTATACTGATATGTGTGTCATGTGGTTTGACTTTATAAAAGGAAAATTATGGTTATTTATTGACAATTCCCAGTTAATCTACGGAAAAATTGGTTTTAACCCAAGCCTTAAGAATTAGCATACCGAAATGTAGTTCTTTTTCTTGTAGCTTTTAAAAATTGTGTTTAAAGGGGTAAAAAAACAATATAGAGTAGTCCATCAAAGTAAATACTTTAAAACGATTCCCTCTAGGCTATATGCGGAAAATTGGCTGGTTTTACTAGCATTCTACATTCCCGGCATGACGGAAACGTTGAGGCTGCACTACTAAGCCTTACCACCAGGTGGCGGTACTGTAACACAGAAGTTACAAGTCGGCCAAGGACTAGATTAGTGGCAGTGCTCAAAGGCCGGATCAGGCCTGTGAGGCAGAAACTGAAGCCCATTTAATTCCCTCAGCTCACCTCAGATAAGAGTCCCCAAAACTCCCAAAGAAAAGCTGCTCGGAAAACCTGCCCCAAAGCTGCAGTCTGCGCAGTAAACTGGAAATATGTGGACTTATTACAAGATTTAAATGATATGTGCCATTATATTTTCACATATGTATCATATCGGTTCCATTTCTGGAAACCCCCCCCCCCCCCCCCCCCCAAAACACACCAGCTCAGTGGTACTGCTGCGGTCCACGGTAAATGTCGCCCGCGTTCCTGGTAAAAACAACAACAGCAACGCGCGCGGCAGGAAGTGCGTTTCTGGGACGAGCGGCGCTGGTCCGATGGAGCGAGCGAGTGACCCTTCGACGGGAGGTCAGATCCATAAGTCAGAGCCCCACGCTCGCACGCTAGCACGCTAGCACGCTAACGGCCTGGGGCTCACGGTGCCCTTCCCGGCTCCGGCCTCTACCGGTTATGTCATCAGCGTAAAAACCTCCACACCACAGCTTCCTGGACCATCACGCAAGTCACATCTACGTTTCCACGGCGACGGGGGGCCAAACTTTGTCCAGTTGTGAACATCAGTCACCGGGGTGGTTTAGCATTATGGTTATCACCAGGGTCATCACCCCGAATTGCATCACTACCATACGCAAACCTAAAAGCGAGATATGAAAACACAGTGGTTACTGGTCAGGCACACCACCAGCTCTGCTGCAGCATGCTAATTCACTGCCACAGGTCTGTGTTACAGGCCCACTGAAGCACAGCTGGGCTGTAGCACATTCAGCACTGCAGTGATTCTGCACCCCGAATCACTTTATCAGGAGAATTCCTGTGACACTCCCGAACGTCACACTGCACAGCACCACGTCACGGTGCGTTACAGACACCACCCAGCACCCACCCACAACAGCGGAGAGACTCCATACAGGTGCTTCTACAGGGAGTCCACAGAGCAGGGCTGCCCAATCCAGTTCCCAGATATCTACAGCCCAGGAGAAAAGTTTGAAAGCCCCTGACATAGACAGACAGGCGGTGCAGATATGCTCTCCTCGTGTTCTGAGCAAGCGCAGCCTGGAGGGCGTCACGATTGGACAGCGTCACGGCGACACCCAGAAAGGGAGGAGCTCCTCCACGCCCCCCAGGCCAAGCCCTATTAATCTCTTCTACAAATGTGGGCGTGGTTGCTGTGCAGAATGACAAGCAGCCACACAGCGTAACACCACACGCACAAGCTGCGTGCGGGTACAAAGCATCCCCCCCCGTCCCCCCTGTCCCCCCCCCCATCTGCAAACGGTCGCACTGTGCCGTTGTTCCCTTATATGGTCGTGGTGAGCAGGAGCCGGTGGGGGTGGGGGGTGGTAGGGGGGGTAGGAGGGACTGCATCACACACAGGCAGCCCGGGGGGGTGGGGGGGTGGTAGGAGGGACTGCATCACACACAGGCAGCCCGGGGGGGGTGGGGGGGTGGTAGGAGGGACTGCATCACACACAGGCAGCCCGGGGGGGTGGGGGGGTGGTAGGAGGGACTGCATCACACACAGGCAGCCCGGGGGGGGGGTGGGAGGGACTGCATCACACACAGGCAGCCCAGGGGGGTTGGGGGGGTGGGGTAGAAAGGGACTGCATCACACACAGGCAGCCCTGCTGTCGCAATCTTCAGCGCGCGTTAGGGACGCCGCGGCTGCTGACAGAGCTGCGGCTCGCAGTCTCGTGCTGAGGAGGAGGAGGAGGAGGAGGAGGAGGAGGATGTGAAGACACCGGCGTTTCTTCCGCGGTTAGAAGGATGACACTCATTCACAATCGCTTCCTGTTTTTTTTTTTTTTTTTTTTTTGGTGTGAGCCGATTAGATAACTCTGGGCCTACCTCCAGTCCTAAAAAGTACCAGAGCCCAGAGGGGGGGGGGGGGGATGTTTTTTATTTGTGTGACCGAAAGTACACCAAAGCATGAGACCTTTGTCCCGACTCGGTACGGGACGGCACTCTAGACGTTTGGCTGTGTTGGCAGCGAGGAGAGTACGAAAACTTAAGAAATGAATTGCGATTACACCCCCCTCGCCTGATCGCCTGATGTGCTATCGCGTCAGAAAGCACAGGAAGTGGTCTGAGCGGCCCCCCCACAACAACGCCCCCCCCCCCTCCCCCCCCACCCGCGAGAAACAGAAAAGGCCTTGACATTTTATTTGTGGTGGGTAACAACACCTTCACCAGATTACCCTGCGAGGGATAAGAACTTCACAGCGTACCGCTCTCACCCTCGCTACTGAGAAGCGCGAACACCGCGTGGAGAATTAGCGCTGGCTGTCCTTCAGAGGTGCTCGTGCGTGCTGTGCTGCGAGACCCAGACAGCTCACCGCCGAACGACCGGCAGGCCTGCGCTCTCGGTTTCTCACCCAGCGCCAGGCTAACGGCAGAGGGGGGTGATCTTCGGTAGTTAAGGCCGCCCTGTTCTGCTGCTTTGCGTCAAGTCAATTCTGACGTAGCCGTTAGCTGCCGCAGACGTTTTCTTCGCCAAAGGCCACTTTTAGAGCAAACCACAAGCAAATTAGGCTACAGAAATCGAGCAGGATACTTTTCGGAGGCACGCGGTACCGTTTCATATTTCTCGCTTCATTTCGGAGCATAAACAGAAGCGTCGAGCACTTGTGTCTACAGTAAAACTGGGCCCAAAGAGAGACAGGCGAAATCTTTCCCAGTCACACGTTTACCACTGCTTATGAGCTTAATATTAACAAAATCGTTGTTTCAATTCTGTTGTTGTTTTTTTTCCCCCAGTAGGCCTAATCTGCAGACTGGCCTCTGTACAGCTGCCCTGATTTCCACAGGCACGACTTCACAGCAGGGACCCGAAGCCACTGCCGGTTTACTCTCTATTTCTGGAGAAACCGAAGTGAACTGAACTGGAAAGCTCTTTGCATTCAGACCACGTGCTCTGCGGAGGGAACTCAGTAAAACAAGCGCGCGTTGCACTGCGACGCGTCGCTCTGGACTGAAACAACCTCTGCTGGGGAGAGACTCAACGTCGAGAAAAAACAAATGTCCCGGTTTGCATTCTGTAAATTTTAACCAAGTCATTTTACTCTCGTTTCACTCTCGCGATTGCTCACCGCAGCTCACATTAGCCTACATCGCACGTTAGCGTAGCGGCTCTTATCCAGAGCGGCGCCTAAGTTTATCGCGCTTTTAATTCATGTTGAATAGCCCCGCCTTTTTTAAATTTCGACATGATCTTCCCACGGGCGGCGGCGGCGGTACGAAACCAGTAACGCGCGCCCCACCCAGCGCCGCGAGCGGAACCGCGGCCCCGCACACGCGCACGTGAAGGCGGTTCGCCGTACCTTATCAGGAGAAGAAACTCACTTCCGGTTTAGATCATTCGCTTCTTCTTCTTCCTTTCTGTGAAAAACAAAAAGGAGAACAAAGAGAGAGGTTTCATTCAGAGAGTTCGGAAGGAGACGACATCCGCGCGCTAAGCTTGCCATTTTCCGCCGGTGACGTCTTGCGAAAGATTGTGCAAGAATACCGGGCGTATAGCGTTCATTTTCTAATTGGCTCCTTGCCCCCTAAGGATCAACCGTATCGATAAATTATTCAGTGCTGTGTAACCGATAGGGCTCATCGGAAAGACTAATAAAATTGATTAAAATGCATCTTTTAGCCGATTCACGCCAGCTGCGGTATCAAATGTTCAATTACACTCAAGGTAAATTCATATGATTTGTGGTCACAGTAAATTGCAGTACAGATCACATACGGTGAACAAAATATTCCCACTCAAAATAAATGTCTCAAGTCCGTTCAATTTTCCATCGTATTATGCATAAGGGACATACAGGAATTGGTAAAACAGAGAAATATACTAGCCAAACAAAAACTGTTTCCACGAGCAATTGAACAATTTCATCCTACAGTAAACATAGCAGACCTGCACTACCTCAGCAGAGCCTGGCCCCAAACTCCCCCCCGACCCCCCACCCCACCCCACCCCACCCCACCCCACCTGCGGCGAATGCAGGAGGAACGGTCTGGAGACAGGGGTCCCCAGGGACCCCCCCAGCATACACAGCCTCTGCCCTTATACGGGCATGGGCCCTTCGCCTCACACACATCAGAGACCCCGCCACCCCCCTCCCCCCACCGTCTCTATGGATCAAACCCCGCCCCCCCCCCGACCGCGAACGTGCCCGGCGTTCCCGCGGCGTTTCTCAGAAGCCGAGTCACCGTCCCGCCATTACACGCCAGCGGCAGCGCGGGGCAGATTAATGCGGCTAAAGGTCACCGAGTCACTGCTGATGAAAGGGCACGGCTAGCCTTCAGCACGCCTCTCTCGGGAGACCTCCGCGGTCTTCCCCCGGCTCCACCGATCCCGCAGACACTACCGCCGCACGCTGCCGTGTCACACGCACGCCGTCGCCACGACGACACGGTTTTCCGCCGGACCGCAACAGCGGGGCCAGCCCTACAAACCCGAATGTCTGTGACTGCCTGAGTGACTGAGTGAGTGATGAAGTCACACCATTGGTCGGCCGAGTTATGAAGTCACACCATTGGTCGGCCGGATCACGTGTGTTAGGTCCAGCCATATACTGGGTTTACCCTGGTCTTGTTCAGAGACCTCCGCACCATCTGTGCAAACGAGCTACACCCGTAGATAACCTGAGCTTGCACTGCCAAGGAGGACTCCCGGAAAACACCTTGCAGAAAGCAAACACCTTTTTCAGGACGCCATATAAAAACTTTCAGGGGGCCCTGAACAAACTGTGCCTGGCGGTCTAAACGCGGTCACGTTGACCGTGGCATTCAGAAGCACTGCGGTCTGCGGCTGTGTTCATTCTCAAGTTGAAAAGGTGAGCCTGAGAGTCTGCTTTGAGCGTCTGACGGGGCCTTCAAACTGAGGCTGCTCCGTTGCGTTTAAACACAGAACTCCTGGGAGGACAGCGCTCCACAGAACCTGATCCGCCAGGATCTGACATCGCATCAAACCGGCCCTTTAAGACCCGGGAACAGGAGCACGCAACGAGCCGTAAAGATCTGCCAAAAAACCACTGTTCCCCTGTCCTTATGAGCACCTGTATTCTGCTCTGCTCAGCGCTGCGAAGCTCCTTCTACTTCACCTGGACTCTCTGCAGAATTCTGCGAGTCCTCTACCTGTTCGCTCGTGTCGAGCGCTAAGCTAGCAGCACCTGACAGCGCCCACGCGCCGCACGCGTGCCCCTGCAGGAGGGCACGCCGCCACGCCCGCAGCTGGCTGCCAAGCAACCAGGTAACCGGAGGGCGCCCGAGGGGAGACACGTTCAGCCGGCGCCCAGTCAGGAGGAGCCAAGAGGGGCGGGGTCCCGAGGGCGCGCGCGGAGGCGAGGCGAGAGGGGAGGGCCGAAAGGACGAGCGCTCCATGTCGCCGTTAGTGACACGCACAAGGGGGCGCTGCCGCGGGGGAGCCACCGAAAGCACCGCCAGCGGCAGCCGACTCCCGAAAAAAAAAACTCTCCCTCCCCACCAACGAAAAACAAATCGCCAGCTTCACTTCAGTTCACTACAAAAAAATGACTACTAGCGTTCATTTTAGTCTCTCCTTAAAAACTCCTCTTGGCAGAATTATGGGATGGAAGGGCTGGGAATCGGCGCAGGTTCCCGGAGCTGTCAGAGAAGCTCACAGAAGACACACAGCGCCACGGCAACTGCATAAAACGAACGCGTCTGTTGGAACCCGAGAGAGCGTTTCAGCCCAACACCCATATAACCCGAGTGATTATCGTGAATGGAATACCGCGGCACGCTGCCGACTTGGCGCAGGGGAAAACATTCAGGGTATGATAACCTGGCAGACGTGACACTGCAGTATGATGTCAAACCCATCAGGGACGCTTCCGACAGGTGATGAGAAAAACGACGTCAATGCGCTTTCAGATCAGACAAACACACAAGCAAAATGGAAACAAATTAGTAAAACAACAATCACTATCCAAATGAGTAATAAAAACTCATTTGAAAAACTGTCAAAATGTAAAACGTATTTTTTTAAAATTCACCTGACATTGTATTACAATTCATTTAGTTTCCAATTTAAATATGTGTATCGTGGTTTGGGGGGAGAAGAAAGAGAGGAATCGGCTGTTAACCCTTTGAAGAGTAGGTTTTTTGGAATGTCTTTTCAAAGTTCTATTCAGCATTTTAGAACTTCCAGTTACCAGTCAGTGACTGTCGCACCAGCTTTAGAATGTTCAGTTAAGACCATTCTGATCGCATGTGTGATGTCACACCATAAAGGGTTAAACGTGACTGAGACTGAGCCGGAGCCAGGCCGGGTCATGGCCCAATGCACCTGGCTGTGTCCTCTCGCTACTCAACAGTGCAGTGGGAATCAAACGAAAAAACACACCAGACCACTTCTGAAAAGGGGAACCTTTTAAAAATCTGTCCAAGCAGAAGTAAGACCAGAGGAACCCACGCACCCCTCCACCCCCCCCCACCCCCCCCCCCCCCCCCCCCCCCCCCCACAGTAACACGCAGCCACACAGAGGGCATAACAAACCTGTGCTTTCAGCGCTCACAATGGCCCCCATTCAGCCCGTGCGAGCGGCCGCCTCATTAACTTCTCTTTCATAACCTTTAAATACCGCCATTTATCGCGGCGGCCGAATTTACATTCGACCGTGCAGTTATTGTTCAGCTCTGCGCTGGGGTGGGGGGGTGGGGGGCGGGTTGGGGGGGGGGGGTGAGGCTCCAGCTGCAAGAGACCGCGGGTTGCTCCGGTCACTTAGCGCAGCGGACCAGGACCACGACCACGACCAAAAAAGTTTGCGGTAATATCCTTCACAGCCAGAGGGACCGCGGTGGCCGATCGGTTTGACGAGGCACGGTGGCCATCTTGACGCTGCTTTTTAAAGCTGGATTTCAGACCGACTTCCAAGTGCCCTTCGCTGATAATTGCAAAAGGCTATAATTTCAGAATCTTGCTGAAACACCATCTTTATTCACAGCTAACGAGCTCCACTCAGCCAGAATAATTCACCCGTTTTTACCTCTTGTAATGACTAGTCGGGGGTTATCATGAGTCAATGTTTATATTGGAATTCTGCCTGACTGGCTGAACACTATTATAAATGTTGATGGAAGATAACCTTCCCCGTGTTGGACAAGGCTAATCTCACCTTCAACAACTTCACGTGTAGTACTCTAAAAATCTGCCTGTAACAATTTAAACAGGGAAAATAACCATTTTGACTCCTTTGCTTAGTTGCCTATTGTACAAAAAAAAGGCACGTAATACACTGAATATTTCATTGTATGTGTAAAAATGATCCACACACCCATATTTTCATTTTCAAACTGGTGCAGCATAAAATGGTTTCCTTCAAAATGTGTGCATTGACTTTCAGTACAGGCCTGGGGTGCAGTTGCACTGGCTGGCCATCGGTTGGCAGGCTTCCGTCCTTCTGACCGCAATATTCATCAGAATGGCCGGCTGCAGTGACTGGGGCCATTGTGATGTAGTAGGTGGTACCAGACCCAGGGGCGTGGCCCTGACCAGTGTGTGACATCAAAGCCCTCATCAAAGCTGTGACATCACAGCCCTTGGCTGTGGTTTGTCCAAATTCCACTCGCATTTTTTTCATTGTCTGAACACAAACGGCACGTTTCATACCGCCTAAATCCTGGAGATCCGCGCGCGTGTACGCTGGCTTTTTGTCACACACAATATCTTGATCAATGACGGGCATGAAATACATGTAGCCTACATTTGTGCTTTCGCTTACTCCAATAAAATGCAGGTGTGGCTCAACGCCATTGGCTCTGTCACTGAACTCCTCATTTTTCACAATCAGGAGAGTTTCAGTGAACAGATGGCCACACTTTCAGTAATTAGGGCCTAATTGATTTCACCTGTCAGTTGACAATTGAATCAATTCAAAAATGTAAAAAAAAGCTTTTTCTTATGGAGTATGTATTACACGGCACATGACTTAACATAAAAGCATAAGCTGACCTGACTGCTTAAAAGTCCTAGGGTGTGAGTGCTGAAAACGTGTTCACTCTTTATGGCAGAAACTGTGATGTATGCCACGATGAGAACTTAAAGAGAGTAAATCACCCTTCGGTAAACATTAAGGGTCTAATTGAGAACAATTAAGAGCTTGTTCCTATTCAGAGGTTTCCATTACGGTAGGAACAGAGACCAGAATGGGAAAAGAACACAGAGTCCCCAGGACTGAGTCTGAAACCTCCGATCTAAATTAAATGCTTATTAGTCACATTTTATTAGATATGTAAAATAAACGGATGCTGTGGAAGACCCTAACGCGGTATGTAACCCATATAAAAGCCGCAGGGATCGCTGGGGGGCGGGGCTTCGCGGGAGCACCCTGGCGCTAAACAAAGCCTGCCTGCGCTTCATTTTAAATTCCGGAGCTCTTAAAGCGACGGCGCGCCGCAGGGTTCACCCCGAGGTGAGGAGAGGAGAGGCGAGGCGAAACGGGGGGTTCAGTCGACCGGAAAACGCAGATGACCCCCCGAGAATATCAGGCACGGAGGACAAGAGCGAGCAGGGAGGGGCTGGGGGGGGGGGTATCCTCCACGAAATGGAACGCATCCGGAGCTCTGAAACCATTTAGATGCACTGCAACCGGAGTCCCAAAATCCGCATTAATACAATAACTCAGCACAGCTTCAACAGGCTAACAAGCTAACAAGCTAAAACCCCCTCATCCACATTAATACAATAACCCAACACAGCTCCAACAGGCTAACAAGCTAACAAGCTAAAACCCCCTCATCCACATTAATACAATAACCCAACACAGCTCCAACAGGCTAACAAGCTAACAAGCTAAAACCCCTCCATCTCTCCAGCAGCTTTTAGAAACACTGAGATGTAGCCATGCTTAAACCGGGTGCTCTCTCTTATTCCCCCTGGAATGGAACTTTTCCCCCTCGTAACAAAAGATGCTACATCTACATTCAAACTGTGTATGAACAGATACTGAAATGCTTAGTCGACAAGAAAGCAAAACTGGAGTTTGTGAGTTCTGCCATACGTACACACGTACACACACGTACACAGACGCACACACACACGTACACACACGTACACAGACACACACACACACGTACACAGACACACACATAAAACCCTCAATTCACAACAAAGCTCTTGTCAGAACACTTCCTCTTTCAATGCGCCCGCTCCCTCCGTCCCACAGTGTTGAGACACCGCGCAGTTTGAAACGATTCCTGTAAACTGTTGGGCCATCCTAACGGCAAAGTGCTCCAGCACCAAAGGGCCGCGACTGCAGTCAGAAAGAAACCAGCCAGGGAGCTGCCGTGCACTTCATCCCCCCGAGGATGAGGATGATGATGGATGCTGATAAACTACATTTACACAACACCTTCCAGGCAGTGGTGCAGCCCACAGTGCACACAGAATAGAATAGAATAGAATAGAATACACATACATGGTACAGACAGAAACATGATTACCCATTACTGTGAGTTATGCAAACGCGATCAACATTCAAATAACCTTGTAAAGAGATACAGCGCTAAAAATAACCAGTGACTCAGCACAGTGAGTCAGAGATCGATACCGTACACATGATGGGCGATATGTTCCCAGATTTGGGCCGCAGCACGCATGTCACAAACGGCTCGGATTGCAGAGTCTGGCAGGTGGGATAATTATTACAGGAGGTTCTGAGATTACCGATATTACCGGGGGGGGGGGGGGGGGGGTTTCGTGACAGAAAGCCTGTCGAGATGCCGTGTGCAGGGCCAACGCTTCTCCCCGCGGCGAATCGAACGCGTTTACGAGAAGAGGAGTCTCTCGCGGCGCTTTATCGCGGTGGAGCAGCAGGCGGTGGGAGGGGGGGGGTTCCGTGAGCCGGTTTGGTCACGCAAGCCCCGCGGGACTTTCGCGCGTGTTAGCCTTACCGCCACCGTCACGGCCGCCGGCCCCGGGGCTGCGCGTGAGCTTTCGGGCGGGGCCACCGGGCAGCGTGACGGTCACCGCTTTCCTTCAGAATGAAGGAGCGTAACCGCGGTGAGGAAACGCGGTCACCGGCAGCTCGACCGGTAGCGGTACAGCATCTATGGTGGTTCCTTTTTATTTTATTACATTTTTTTTTTAAACAAAACCTCTGACTTGGATTGGCAGTCAGTCTACTAGTGCTCAGCACAAGGGTCATGAGCTACTGCTCAGGTTAACACAGGGCTGCCCAACCCTGTTCCTGGAGGTCTACCGTCCTGCAGGCTTTCACTCCAGCCCTAACAAAGCTCACCTCAATCAACAGCTAGAGATCTGCATTGAACTGCTAATCAGTAGAATCAGGAGTGCCAAATTAGGGGTTGAAATTCTGTGACAAAAACGTTTCAGTTAACAATGCGAGAACATTAGCTGGGTGGGGCATCTTTGGGATAATAAACAGCAGAATCAGGTGTGCTTTGTTACGGCTGACCTACAGGAACACGCTTGGGCAGCCCCGGGCTAGTCGGTAACACAACAGAAGGGCAACCAGGTGAGCCAGCTGCGGTTTCAGTCAAGATCACCTGCTCTACAGCAGGGGTGGGTGAATCCGGTCCTGGGGGGCCGGTGTGTGTATCCAGGTTTTGGTTTCCACCAATTACCCTGGCTAAATGAGCTCACTGGCTGCGAACATCAACACACTGGTTCATTACCTCGTGGTAAAACGTTTCATGTAGGGACACAAGAACAGTCTTCGGCTGCCATTCATGTGTTTGTCAACAAATATAGCTAAAATGTCAGACGGTGCACATTTTAGGGCTAATTAAGTACTCAGTATTAAGGCCAGAAGTTGGCATGAAAACCATAAACACATTTGGCCCTAGTTGCCCACCTCTGCTCTAGACTGTGTCAAACCCAACAAATCTTAAGGGTTTTTTTTTTTGTTGTTTTTTTTTACTCCAATCATTTATTTTGAATATCCTGCCACACAAATACCCCTGCTCAAGATAATAAAGCCATCTACCCTCTGAATGCATCCATCCCTTATTGCATAGACACTTAAAGCTACACAGGGGTGTTAATAACTCACTAATGTATGATGTTCACATGTAGGACCTCAGCATTTTGCACTTAATTGATTTTTATGCACAAATGAGCACAGCGCTTGTGTTGGTTATGCTGGTTATGGTATTCAGGGCAACTGTATAATTAACTGCAATAAGACAGCAAGGTCAAAGGCACGTATGTCACAGTAGCCAAGTACAGACACATGCAGTCAGCCATACTAGGCCTACACGATGCATTGAATCGTGGTTTTTTTAAAAAGCGTAATAAGAATAGCCACAGTCACGGGTCATAGATGCGATCCTTCGTCCTTTTTTTCTGTAATTATACCTGATGCGTTAGCAAACAATCAAGCGTCAGAGGCCAAGTGAAAAGTTTCCAGGAAAAAACATAATCGTTGACATCTACTGGGAGCTGAGAAGACAGCCAATCAGCAACAAGGCCTCGCACCTTCGATGTGACTCAAAAAACGAATCACGTGATCGCACAGAAGAGGTATGATTAAAAAAAAAAAAAAAAGATGAAAGATAGTTTATATTTGATACATCGCGCAGCCCTAACCCACACCTGATACAGTGACTGAACACAGGAACTCAGGGCGCGAGCGTAAAGCAGCGGTCAGGGAACTGGGTTTGACCGCAGGCCGACACGCTGGGGGGGCCAGAGGACTCAAAACCGCACGCTTCTCCTTTAACGGGGGACTCTCTCAGGTGTGTGCATCATCTCCACGTCGAGTCAAACTCCCCTCCTCTCGCCAGTCCGCAGCATCCGATCGCAGAAGGCCGCCGCGCCGAATCCGCCAATCAGGCCGCTAATTAAGACTTCTGCGCGGCCTCCGCTCGACCGCGAGGAGAACCGCTCCCCGTGAATGACCGCGTTTCCGGAGGATTCCGAGAGGCGGCTCTCTTTCGACCCGATGCCTTTTTTTTTTTTTTTTTCCCGGTCCGAGAAAAATCCGGGGCTGCCCCGACGCGGCGATTACCGCAAAGACGAAAAATACGTCCCACCGTCGGGAAGTGCTCCGCAAACCGGCAGGCGAACGAAAGGAGCTGGGGACGCGTGCGGAGGAGCGGAGCGACGGACCGCTCTGACGGACGTCCCGGGTCAAGCGGTCGCCTGCAGCGAAGCCGCTGAGTCATCGCAGCTGAAGGAAAGCGTCCTACGCGGAAGAGCCGAGCCGGGCTGGATAATCACCAGCGACTGAACCGAACACTTCCCACATATCCCCCTGAGTGCCATCGACGGCATCGTTACAACAGATCACCGCGACTGCACATTGCTCTCCTGAATAAAACGGGCAAGAAACCGGCCAGACTACATTTTAAAGACAACTTCAGCCAGGAGCGAAACAGCTGTGGCATCGGCCTGCGTTTGGGCTCAAACGCGGGCGGGAACCCAAACCGTGTCCGACGTGAAAGGAATGAACAATGTGTTTACGGCCCTTCAGGCCAAACTGACAGGATGCCAACAATGGAATAGAGCGAACACCGAAAACAAACAAAACCAATTTCACTTCATATTGAAAGGCTGCATCAATGATGCAAAAATAAACAATTCTTTTGTCTGCGGCGCACCGAACCAGTTATTCACGCAGTTCTGGCGTGATAGCCTCTGGGGCAGATAAACTTCCAACACACGCACACACACACACACACACACACACACACACACACGCACGCATACACACACACACCCGCATAACTACAGGTGACGGAAGGTCAGGTGGGCTACCACACACAGCTGGGAGAGACAAGCCATCGCCCGTCGCAGGTTAGAATCACAAAAAGCCCAAAGCGCTGCAGACCTCACTGCCTCCAGGAGCTGTTACTACAGGCGGGGGGGGGGGGGGGGCTGTTCTCACTCTGGGGGGGGGGGGCTAAAATTGGGTTAGGAGAGCGCCGGCTCTCCCAGAGGCGACTCGGGAGAGGATCTCCGCCGGGAGGGGAGGCTGGACGAGTTTTGCCCTTATATGGGCGGCAGTGGGGGGTGGGGGGGGGTTCTCCGCACCACGACAACGGTTGCCGGGCTGCCTCTGTCATATCGCACACTTCAGTGGGCATTCGCCAGCTCGGTGCATTAGCGGCTGCCCCCACCCCCCACCCCCCTTACTCGACCCCCCCAGCACGTCTGAGTGCCTAAGACATCCTGACACGTGCCGCAGGATGCCCTCCGTCTGACCCAAAAATGCAGAGGTGCCACCCAGACCGACTCGGGGCGGGGCGGGGCTGGGTGGCGCGGGGTGGGGCAGCCTCATTGTTTCCAGAGCCCAGCTCTCTGCAGGGCTTGTGTTTATCCCCATGGCCAAGCAGACCCAGTAATACACTCTGGGGAACACAGCAATTACACACACACACACGCGCATACACACACACACACGCACATACACACGTGCACACACACACACACACACACACACACAGACGCACGCACATGAATACACACAAAGACACACAGAAACACACACACACGGATACACACACATGGACGCACGCATGCACATGAATACACACAAAGACACACACAAACACAAACACACACGGATACACACACGCACACGTGCACACACATGGATACACACAAACATGCACACAGACACACACACACACACACAGAGCTGGCATGCAGCAGGGTTACACTCTACGCTTAATGCCCAATGTGGGGCAGAGAATTCCTCCCACATACCAGGGCGGTGTGAATGGCACTTCTGTTCTATAACCCCTCGCCCCTGGAGCTTCTGCGTTTCGCAAAGAACCCCTTCTCCCTCTCAAACGGGGGGGGATGGGCAGGGCTGCTTACTCACTCCTCCCCCCCCACACCCCACACCCCACACCCCACCCAGCCTCCCCTTCACAGAAATCCCGTCTCATAAACCACACGTTCCGACTCCAGTTTATTTTTCCTCCCCGCTCGCGTCCGATAAAATCCCCACGGTGCCTTAGCTCCGGCGGGCCGGGGGCCCGTGCGGAGGGCAGCGAGAAGCAGGAATCTCCTGCGGGTTTTCCCCCGCGCGTGCAATTCCGTGCGTGTGTGCGTCCGCACGCGCTCGCACAATCGATGGGGAAGTGAGGGGTGCGCGTCAAATAAACGGCCCCTTTGAAAGGAAAGAGGAAGTCCGGGGCTTTCTACGGGAGACACCGGTTTCAGAACCGCTCCGTCCGCTCCCTCAGCCCGACCGTGTCTGAGCTCGCGGTCTTTGATTGCGGTGATTATCAGCCTTCAGAGCCTGTAACGTGCCGTTACTGCAGATTTTAAAAAAAGCCTGCGTTTCTGCGGCCGCAGCAGCAGCAACGGCAACCGCATGCTCGAGAGCAGCCGTGCAGATTGGGGCCCAGAGAAATCGCATTAAACGCTGCGTCTCCGTTCTCCAACATCTACGCAGGAGGCGCAATACTGACCCATCTACACATACTAAGCATTACATTTCTACAATGAAAAGCCCTCTGGCTAAAGCGTCAATGACACAAACAGGCCCTTCAGATGTGTTTTGGCTGCAGGCCAATAAGCTTAAGCCATCTGCTCGTGTCTTTGAACTTGTGGCCCCATCTGCTTGCGCCTTTGAACCTTGTGGCCCCGGCAGGCAAAGGGACCCTCAAAATGTCAGATTATGATGAAACATGAACAACAGCGTTAATCATAAATCAGCTTCTTCCATCTCTTTATGTCGGCGGTTTCATCTTGTTCAATTTTAGACGACCGCAGTTTGAAAGTGTGTGTGCTTTTGTGTGCATGTGCGTGTGTGAGAGAGAGAGTAAGTCGGCTCATCACGTTCACATACAAACCTTCCAAAACAATGAGTTACAAACACTACTGCTGCTGGTGATCCCATCCAACAATGGATTTTAAAATCACTGCATTCACGCATTCACACACAAACACACACACACACACACAAAATCACCAGTTAAGTGAGGCCCGGTAAGACTTGACCCACACATTTCAGGTAAACTAGTTCCCTCTCCAAACCCCTGAACGATTTTCAGCATGATAAGCCTTCAGATTGACAGGATGTGAATCAGAAAAGTGAAACACTAACAGGAAACCGGTTGAAACAATTGCAGAAAAATAACTTGCACTTGAGAAACCGTTTCTGCAGACAGGTGAAATCTGCTGAGCACGGCTGGTAATGTGCAGACTCTAGCCAGGCTGTTTCTCAATATTGTGGCCCAACGCTTGAGAAAAATAAACATTTAAAAACTCTGCTTTTCGTAACTAGGCAACAGCCAGAAAAAAAACACAGAAATGGGCATGCCGTGTTCACATGAAACACAAATTGCACTCTGCATGCTGCTGCAAAGTCATCAGCCAATCACGTGAACCGTCCATATCATACCATATCATTCAGCCCAACAATGCCCACCATTATCCTACCACTAAAGGGTACCTAGCGTATATCGTTTACCTATAAACTAGATTATATCAAGCACCGTATCAAGCCCGGTCTTGAAAACCCTGCAGAGTTTCTGCTCCTACTACATGACATGGCTAGCTACTCCACACAGCGACCGCTCTCTGTGTGGAAAGAATACTTCCTAATGTCAGCGCGGAATTTGCATCCGCGTCCGAGCGACACACATTTTGGTGGCGGGACTGCCTACGCAGGAGCAACAGCCAATAATCACAGACTCCGATGATAAGCGGGGACGCGTGATTTGTGTGTGTGTGATTAAGCAGGGTCAGCTGGTTACTTCTTCAAAGACATTTTTAAAAAAATAACAACAGGTTCAGTGACGAACAAAGGGTTGGAGGTCCCACACTCCTGTCCTGAGAGCTGAGGGGACAGACTGAGTTACCGGAGGGGTCCCTCATCTTATCCGAAAAAGGGTCGGTGCGGGTGCGTGTTTTTGTTTTCGCCCAACACCAAGACACCCGATTCAGCGAATTAACTAATCGTGGTCATCCATCAAGACCTTTAAGTAGAGTCAGGTGTCTTAGTGCTGGGCTAAAACCAACGCCTGCACCCACACCGGCCCTTTTTCGGACATGACTGGACCCCCCTCAGCTAACGGCCCCGCGCCGGAGTGTTGCGCGGTCCAGATGGCCAGCTCTGGCCACTCCAGCGGGCACCATGGCAACCGGCAGACACTGACCATCTGAGCTGTGAATGTGTCAATCTAACACCGCGAGCGTGCGACTTCATATTAACCCCCCCCGACACCCCACCCCCTCCACAAAAACACTCACCAGCCTTAAGTGGCCACTTTACACCCTATAGGACGTAGGAGCTACAACAGAGCCAGCCAGCCAGCGATAACCAGATTAGATACAGGCCGTTTACAGCAGGGCTGCCCAACCCTGTTCCTGCAGATCTACTGTCCTGCAGGTTTTCACTCAAACCCTGGTTAGGCACACCTGATCCTACCGATTAGCAGCTCAATGAGATCTCCAGCCATTAAATGAGATGTGCTTTGTTTTGGGAGAGAGTGAAAACCAACAAGGAGCTTGGATCTCCAGGAACAGGGTTGGGCAGCCTTGGTTTACAGACATCAGCTGGTAGTCTGCTGGAGCCCGTCGTGTGGTCAGGATGAACTAATGCAGTGGTAACCATAGGAACCCTAGCCGACTTAAACCCAGGCTACCCCTGTCAGGACAAAGCAAACTCCCACAGCTCCCATCACACAGCCAGGGCTCGAACCTGCAACCTCGAGGTCCCGCCTGCACTTTGTTGCAAGCTCTTTTACAGACACAGAGCGACTGTAAACTCCTCACTATTTCCCTATCAATCTTTGCACTTCCAGGACTTGCTCTGCTGTATAACAGCACAGGTACAATGTCACCAATAGCAGGGAGGACTATGCTAACAGACCTACACTTACTGGCAGAGGAAAATTTACACCACACAGAAAAGGGGTCGTATTGGTTTCCAGATCCTGAAGAACATGTTTCAAATGCAGAAAAACCTGAAAGCTTTCATTTGCAGGGAACGACAGGAGCAAGCACAAAGCATGTCTCGCTGTTCCCCTGCAGGAACACCTGCTTTCAGGAGTGCTGTTAATGCACCAGTGTTCGTTTTCTCTCCTTTAATGCACACTGATCCACCCTCTGCGTTCAACCTTTTCTGTGCAGAAAGGGTTAAAGTCTCAGAGATAAGTGCCAAGGCAAAGTGTTAGGCCTATTTTAAAAAGCGTCGGGCCTGCAGCACAAGTTGTCGTTCGACAGCTACTTTACGGATTCGTTTTTCATGAAGATGAAGCCGTTAAAAGAGATTCTGAAGCCAGACGTGAGATGCAGGTCACAGGGAAGCAAATCGTGAGCCATATGCAAAAATCCCCCCCCACCCACACACACACACACACGTGGGGGTTCCATACCCACTCTGGCACCCTCTGAGCTACCACCCCTTCTCTGTCTGTTACCCTCTCTCCCCCTATCTGAATAAAGCAAAAAAACAAAAGGAGGGCAGACCTGCCCACTCTCTTAAAACAAAACAGTAATAAAAAATTTTAAAAAATTAAGTAAAAGGAAATCTGACAGACTCAAGGAAAGACAACAAACGAAGAATTTTCTTGGACGCGCGAGCCGGCGCGTAAAAAAACGGAACAGAGCGTCTCGAATCGGGCTTCCATTTTCGGTTCCTGACCGCACATCACTCAATCACAGCTCCATCAGTGCGCGGGCAGCCTACTTCCTGTTTTCTCTACGAAACGCGTACGCGAGTCAACCACGCACCTCGGAGGATTAACAAAAAGGACCTCGGACCCCTTTCCCCCCCACGCAGGCCAGACGTCCGAGCTCCGGCTTCTTGGACCAAACACGATGCATTTACCGCCTGCCAACGGCCACACGCTCAATACCGCTCGTTTTGTGCACTTTGTCTCCCATCACACGGCATCGCCATGGCGCTCAGCATGATATCCAATGGGGGGAAAATGCCTGACAAAAGCAGCAAATTGCTAACATAACTGATTAGTGGCGGCTTGGCGTTTCTGACCTGCTGGAATAAGCAGGAGTGGGACGAGCGTCTCGTCAAAGTCACGAATCTCCGAATCTCAGCCCCCTTTTTTACGCCCCCCCCCCCCAATCCTTTGCTGTGCAAACGACAAGTCAACAAGTCTCAGTATTTTAGATGGGAGCTTCCTTACTCCTTAAATGCATTTGATGTTATTCCTTAAATCAATGGCATTACATGGGCTATGCAGCACAAAATGTAATTAATCGTGTTCCACGGACCACATTATTTGCAAAAAATAGTAACGTCTCTGGGATATTCTTTTTGCCTGATGACAAAAGCAAGAGGTGAAATCACAGAGGAGGGGGGGGGGGGGCAAAAAAGATTAGGGGATTATTGTTTGTGAAATCAGATACAGCCCACAGGCTAACCCATAGCTAAAGGAGAGCATATCTAACAGGCTCTCCCGCACTCCACAGCAAAGCACCTAAATCTCACTTATCTCTGCCTCCCCCCCCCCCTTTCCCCGGAATCTGGACATGACCGAGTTTGATTTGATCAGCTTAACACTCATAAACAGGGCCTTACCAGTGCGATATGCAGGTATCTCATTTAATCCGTTTACACAAACAACGAGGATTTATGTAGGTAAGGTCTAACTGAATTCAGGTTACACACCCATAGAGTGTCATTCAGGCGGCTTAGCGGCCTTGTTTCTCTGAGAAATTGTGATGACAGGAGATCCCCGCTGCCCAGTATTTCCCTGTTAATCTACAACAGAAATTAACCAAAGGAAACATCAAAGGGACCATGCTGTACTTAAGTCAAACAAACTTGTAATTTTAAATAAAATAATTTTTTTGCCTGCAAAAAATGCCACACACTGCTGCTTAATTGGATGGGAAACGCGCTGGGATCACTTCGTTTTCTAAGAAGATAAAAAAAAGGCACAAGCTTAACAACGCTGAGCCTAGCCGCGCAGCTGTTGCCGCATATCTGGCGAAAGAAGGTATTTCAGAACGGATGAAGAATAACAATAATAAATCGGGCCCCTGGAGAGACGGGGAGCATGCGTGACCTGCCAGTGAGCGCTGAAAGCTCAAGACAGACACCATTCCCTGGCGGAAAACGTCGCTTTCTCGCCCAGAGGTGACGGCTCGCGCCTTCGGCGGTCTCCGCGTGCGATCAGAGTAAAGAAAATAAAATCAGCCCCCCACGGGAAACGTTCCCGTCAACTTCCCAGCAGCAGCGCGAGCCTTTGCCTGCCAGCAAGTTTCAACAGCTGCTCCGGTCTACTCCTGGCAACGCGGGCCCCCACAGAACACTGAAAAGATCTCCTCACTGGACTGGCTGGAGGAAACCAAAACCGTGAGCAAAATAAAAATGAAGACATTTTTACATTCTCCACCTGCTGACTGCGCAGGTGCAAGCCCAGTTTACGGACTGCCCAAGGGAATGTGATCAATACACTGACCCCCACACGATAAAAACGCATGTAGACAGCAAACAGAAGAAATGTGAATGGAAATATAGTTCAGAGAAGCATAATGTTATTGGTTGAAAAAACTGGCATTGTAACCAGAAGGTTGGAAAATCTGAATCCCAAGTGGACAGCTCCTGTTGAACTCTTGAACGTGTCATTAATTTTCAGCTATTTAAACATATACCATATGTATACACTGCACGGTTTGTAGCCAAGACCCTCAGGCAATGCAGTAAGATAACACTAATAACAACCTTATGAATAATAAATAGTGATTAATTCCCCAACAACCTAACGCTTGCTAACTTGATTGGCATACATTAGAGAAATCCTTGTTTTATTATAGGTAGTTAGTTGTGCGTCTTGCTAGGACTATGTAATGGGACTAGTTACAAATAACGATAGCGACCTACAGTAGCTGCTTGTTGCAACTAACGATGTAAACTAGCTTTATTAAAGCTAGCTGAAATGCTGAAGCAACTTTTTTTTAGTGAGGCAGTTGGTTAGAAATGTCGTCACGAATACCAACAATGGTTACTGTATATTGTGACAGTTCGCAGGACAGATTGCTAGCTACGCATTCCCTGTGTTATCTCTAAATATTGGCAAGCTAATAGACGAGTTATGAAAATTCAAAATAGCTATCGTTAGCTAGCTCGAACAATCTAATAAAGAAATATACAATATTAGCAAGCCAGCTATCTAGCTATCTAATTATGTAGCTTGCAAAGTTGTCTCGTGTGCTACCGTTATCTTGATGTTTAGGAAGTGAGCTAACAAACCAACAGAATCTTCTTTCCTTCTGTATCAACAAGCTTGAACTCAGTATTGGGTATAGACAAACACAATTTGGATGCACTGCTTGAGGCAAGCAAAGGTTTGCTCAGCTAACGTTGGTTAGCACTGTCAATCCGTGGCAAGCAAACCGCCAGTTTTCAAGAAATCTCTAACCATCTTCTTTAGTTTAGTTAGCTAGCTAGCAGAGTTTAGATAGTGAAAAACACTTTTATTCGACATTTTAAGACCAGGAAACAAATTCGAGGCAGTCAAAGAAAGGTGATTATTTCACTATTATTTTGACTTATGAGAGTGGCTAGCCAGATAGCAGTCTCATTTCCTGCAGGTTCTATGTGAACTCGCTTGACACTGTAGCTACCGCCACCACACACGAATTTACACGCACTGTTGTTTATGTGAGGTAGCAAACTTATCAATATACCATTACCTAACCAATCATGGCAACCAATCAACCTCTGAACATAAACTTACCAATATATCTTCGATGGTTCAAGCTACAGCAAATGTTTTGGAAGCAACTCCCCAAAGTAGTCGAAAAGATCTCACGGGTAGCTAGCAAGCTAGCTACACACTTTCTCCAGTTTAACGGTACGACCACAAGATCCTTTCACCGCACCCCTCCCTTTCACACGCTACAGAAAGTCTAAAATCTGATTCTGGACCCCGCCTAAAAGCCCAGATCATTGGTTTACACGGGCAGCAATCACTCCGTTTTAACCAATCATACTGGGAAACAAATGTCTCTTCTGGCCAATAGTAAATGTGTGCGTAGTTATTGGGTGTGCGCACAAGGTTTTTCCTACCGTTGTAAATTATGTCGTTGTCAAGACTAACAATTTCTTTAAAGAGGGCTTTGCAAAGAGCTGTTTAAGAACTGGGGATTGGTATGGTTGCCATCGAAACTAGAGTATACAGCAGCCAGCCATTATCCCTCTTTAGATTTTATAGTCAGAAAGCGCTAAATATTAATTTTCACAAAACATGGTGGGAGCATCTTTTTTATTAAACTTAAAAAAAATGTTTTGGAACAACCATGTTTGAATCGGTGCTGTCGGTAAACATAACTTAAAGTATATGAAACAAACAACACAATCACCGGTATGTTTGCATACAGACCCTGGTGGAAAGTCCAGTCAGCTTGGTTCCAGCCTGGTTTTAAGCTGGTCCAGCAGGTTTGGAGGTGGTCGAGCTGGCAGCAAGACGGTTGAGATAGCAACCATGCCTGCAAGACCCGGTCCAGGTAGTGGGTCATACAGCCAACAGACCATCACCAAATTCCAGATGGTACCCAGCTGGAGCAGAAGCTGACTCCAGCTAGATTCTCTCTTAAGCTGGTAGTTAGAATTTCCACCAGGGGACACATTCTCACAGCTGGATGGAAGGAGCAGAGGAAATTGCTCCAGAGTTTTTTGATATTATTTCAGTTTTAAAGTTTGTTTTTCAATGACAGTTTATAATGACACTACAAACCTAAGTCTCCGATGGCCAACTACTGCACACTGTTTTGGAATTACTTGAAGTACATTTTTTCCTCTTCTTGAAGAACCCCTGAATGTGCTGACCAGTTGAAGGAAAGTATATCCTGATGAAGGAAAATCTCCTCCATCACACAAAATTTTTTTTTTTTTTTAATAACTCCAGAAATTCAACTATCCTTTTAAGTTCCAACATTTTATTATGAACACATGAAACTGTGACAGCAGGGCGATGGCTCACGTCTGATGAGTTCCCATTAGTCACATGATCTGGTTCCAAAATTCAATCTTCCAGCCACATTTTGTCATTGCAAAAAAAAAGTAAATAAATAAATAAAAATAAATAAATAAATAAATAATTGTACAAAATGTCAGTCCTTAAGTTTTAAAGCCCTGGAGCATGATTGTATTTGAAAAGGACCAACTTAAACCGCAGTGCAAAAACACCAGCGCAGACAGCTGAGCCAATCACAGCAAGCACTGATGTAGTGTGGACCGACCGAAGGCGGTCAGCATACTGTCCTGTCCAATCAGGTGCAAGAAAGGAGGGAGAGAGAGAGAGAGAGAGAGAATGAGAGAGACAGAAAAAAACTGTGATAGTTTTTCTTTTCCAAAGACAAAAGCATTTGAAATGTGAACACTTATAATTATAACTAAATGGGACTATATACAGAACCATAAATAGTATCCTGTTTTTTTTTTTAAATCAGGAAACCTATGCTATGCCAGTTTGATATGACATTGTAATTGTAAGTTTATACAGTATAGCATAGTATCCAGCCGTGAGCATCTTTAGGCTGTCTCTGAAGCCAGGCCACATGAAAGGCATGTATCTCACAACCCCATGGTTGGCAAGTAGCAAGACTCTAAACTAGGGTTGCCAGATTTAGAATTTGTCAAAACCGGACAAAATGCCCAGCTGGAAGCATAGTGGGCAGCTGTCGGGCCCAGGAGGGTGGGGGGGGGGGGGTGGGGTGGGGTGGGGGGGGGGTTACATTGTCCGGTCAGGACCACAAAACTAAACCTGTACAAATTCAAAACCAGATATTCCAGTCGAAAGCTGGACATCTGGCAACCCCACTCTGAATGAAACAACCAGAGAATGCCTGACTAATGAAGAGGGATGGAGTGGCATCACTGCTCACTATTCCTAGTGCCCTACATGGATTTCGAGCTCGCTTAATGGTTATCAACCACACTCTCAATAAAGCAACACAGCCTTGAGAATGTTCCTGGTAACTCCGATAAGTTATCCTTGGTCATAAATGAAGCCTGTGCCACAAGGAATGCAGAGTAACATAAAACATACAACAGCAAGAGTTACAGAGTCACATTTTTATAGAGCAAATATTGCTGGTACTGTACAACACTATGAGAAATGTTCAGATGCTCAGGGTATGCTGCGGAATGCCTTGAGTAGAACCATTGCCCTTGAGAATGATCGTTGCAGGACTACAGGAGGAACGTCAGCCGCACAGCGAGTTAAGAGTCAGCCATTTTACGAAGCGCTGGAGACCCAGAGGCTGAACATGTGAAAAATACAGTATGTGAGAAGTACACCACAAGGAGCTGTACTGCTGCATGAAAATAAACCACAACAGGATGGCGTGATGCGATTAGTCAGCCTTAAGTGATTCATTTTCATACGAATGCATAGCCAAGAGCAGTAGCCATGCTACTTGCAACTGATATACTTCAACAGTTGTTCGTTTTTTTTTCTTTTTCTGGTTATTTCCAGTTCTAAACGGAAAAGTCAAGTGAAACTGAAAGCCGAACAGGCATGTGTATTGATTCGTAATTGTGATAAGGCACCCTTTGTTGGAATTACTTAACTTATGTGCAATACCCACTTTCTACATTCAGGTTGTCAGAACATTATCGACATCCTTTTGACCAATCGGTATCTAGCATTTAACCGGGGAGCAGATAAAAAACTTCGGGAAAACTCGTCCAGATGATATGAATGAACATCAGAGAATGAATACAGTCACAGCAATAATGTGCTCTGTCAGGAGTTGAATCAACACTGGATATTTCACTGTGAGTACTGTGTAACATTGCAGAGGGCTGCCTTGCTCGGGCAGGGAAAGGCGGCCATGTTGAGCTGTCATCTCGGGGGTGGGGGGGGGGGGGGGGGGGGGGGCCGGCCGTACGGTGTAAGGAACAAGCGCTTGAGGGGCACGCTCTGCAGGACTGCAAATCGCAAATCCAGAAGCGCTGCCGCCACGCCGGAGGAGCGGACATCTCCCAGCAGCGAGGGAGGAAACTCCTCCGGACCCCAGAGCGGGGGCAGTGTGGCGTGACTCCGCCCCCACCGGCTGCTGATTGGCAGGTGTCACCAGACCAGAACCTTTCCCCGCTCCGCTTCACTGACTGCCTGCCTCTGATATAATGTGTAGTGTATTCAGGGCAGGTGTGACTCCTCTGTCAAGGTAAATTTGTACTTTGCCTATTTGCAAACCAATTTTGCAAAGACACGCTGGTTCATGTGTGCTTGAGCATAGCAACACAAGCACTGAATGGAGTCAAAGCTACACTGATATCCACAATTCAATAAAAATATATACAATGTCGACAACAAGCGAACTCATAAAGATACAAAAATATGAATCGTAGTTACAAATTCCATTACATATAGCCCTTGAACACTGCGCCCTAACACATTTGCACACACACACACATAGTGGTGCAGGACAGAAGAAACTTCAGTTCCCTGAATAACCTTCAGGTACAAGTATTACATTTTCTTTGAATTATCCAGGTAAACAATTTAATTAATACAGAACAATAGCAAAACAGATTCCACACAGAAATGCACATGCAAAAGCCCCCACCCCCCCAACACTTATCTGCTTAACCTCTGAATTAAGTGCAGCTATAAATCCCAATGAAGAAAGTCTCATAGCGTGAAGCATATGAGGAGACAAGTGAAAAATATACTGCAGTCATTTACACATAAATACCGAGTGCACATCCACAATTATCGACTCGCAACAGTACCACCTTGTGGTAGATTAAGGTAATGAAGGTTTTATTCTAAAAACTACTTAAATCTATTTAATTGGGCAATAACAGTATAGCGCTGTTCACTTAAAGAAATTAAGATACACAATTAAGACTTTTTCCTCACGGAAACCCTGCTAGTACAAGGCCAGTGATAGGCAAGCAGCCAGCGACATTCTGCAATCTCGAATAGGACCACAGGTTCCAGCCTGAAATCATGTCTACCACGACTAGTCTGAGCCGCACGGGAGGGCCACATCTTTCTAGACACAGCTGTGATGGAGGGCGATACTAATCCAGAGAGACCCCTGCCTACTGCAGCAGCAGCTGACCACCACAGGACG
Source organism: Anguilla anguilla (assembly GCF_013347855.1). Lineage (NCBI taxonomy): Eukaryota > Metazoa > Chordata > Actinopteri > Anguilliformes > Anguillidae > Anguilla > Anguilla anguilla. Next base: position 55,225,893 of record NC_049206.1, on the reverse strand, counting down.
AAGTGGTCCTTGCTTCAGATGTCATTAGCTTCAGGCTAAAGTCTCGGTCCACTGCCGTCTGTTACACAAATCGCTGTAACTGCTACATCCCGTGGCGTTCCGTGCTCAGAACACGCCACAGTTACGGGAAAGGGCCACGCGGCCCGCTCTATAGGCGCAGCCAAGATGCGTTCGCTTTGCGTGAGGCTGGCGCGGGACTGCATTCCGGAGCAGTCGCTGGGTAACGACCTTCCGTCTTTTGACAATCTACCGATCCTGCAGGAAGAGCCCCGTGGGCGACGCAGATGTCCCTGCCGTGTGTTTAGCTCAGCTCTGGTTACACGTTTTAAGCCTCGTGGCAAGGCAATGCGCTGTACAGAAGGTGGGTGTATAAGACCTCACAGGAAGGACAGCACGACGGAAGGTTAAAGGAGTCGGCCTAATGCGCACGCACAGCCAGCCCCACACAGAAGCTCTCTCAGTGTTGATTCAACAACAACAGTTTACAGGAGTCCCGAAGGAAAACGCAGAAAAGCAAATTAGGACAAGGAAATATAAAATCAAAGAATGTGACTAAAAATGATTGCATCTAAGAGCTAATTTCCCCAAGAGGAGGTAGTGCATTCGCTGAAAAAAACTCATACTGTGTTTATCAACCACATCGATGCAATTTTAAAATACCAGAACTAGACCGCGTTCGTCATTTTCACTTGAACAAATTAAACACTCGTGACTGCTTTTTTCACGATGTCCAGCAGAGGGCAGCCACACTTCAAAATGTTAGAGGGGTCTTGCAATTACAGTACACACAAACTGAGTTCCATCCTTACCGCGGGATTTAAACGGTTAATGTTTAAAAACATGTCCCGAGGTAATGCAAGAACCGAGAAAGCTCACGTGCTTGAACCGAGAGGAGTGTGTTATCTGGTGTTTACTATCTAAACAGAGACCTTGGGGGATTCCAGTCAATATTCAGGGTGGACTTTGGATAAAACCACTACATAGATCATCATAGACAACAATTTCTTCATAATAAAGACAAATGACCAAAGAGAGAATTGGGTCTTGATTTTAGCCTACTGTAAAATGCTCCAGGCAGGGTATTTTATTTAATTTATTTCGCTTTGAACAGTAAGCACTCAAAGATAATGAAATGAACAGTGTGCACTGTGATGTACTCATTGGGTAAATATAGGCCTGTATTATTAAAGATGCTCGTTTGCAGAATGAAAACTAGATTCCGGTGGGCTTCAGGTCTTTGCCCGGATAAGCATTTTCTTAAATCTGTAATTTGGGACCGGCAAACTGCAAGAGTAGCCTATTTTGTGCATCTAGTAAATAAACTCTTGCAGTTTGGTACAGCAGCATGCGGCAATGTTTCTGCCCGTGAAGGGCTACAGGCCAGTCATTCTGGTGAGTTCCTGGACTTCCAGCCAAAACAAAATGATTGACCAATAGACTACCACGTCTCCGATTCTGGAAAAAAGAAAGTAACCAGGTAATCTGAACAGACAGACGAAGCGCGTTTTTAAAAAAAATCCGAAACGCCGCTGTTGTATCTCTTTGCTGCCTCGTCTGCCTTCCCAGTCGAATAAGAACGCTGTATCTTATTAGTTTCCATGGCAACCATTACAGTACAGTAGTTCAAGGTAACCAAGATGGATGGTGTCATGTTATGAATGAGCGCAGAACAAATGAGAGAGAGAGAGAAAGAGAGAGAGAGAGAGAGAGAGAGATGTGCAAAAGCTAACAATTCCTAGTAAATGTACATTTTCTGCTTGAAAGAAAAAAATGGAAAAATGACGTTTTTGTGTGTTAATCCATTTTGAAGTGTAGCCTAGGGTACATATAGGCTAGGCCTATATTTCCCAGTTTGCATCATAGTTAGCTATGATTCATATTTTCATATGCAGTCCCCTTAATCTTTCCCCTGTGATTGCAGGAAATGTACTATGACTCTCATCAACAAAGTAAAACATAAGCATTTACCCTAATTACGAAGATTACACATCCCATACTCAATTTTAGTACTTTAATAGAGGTGAATTAGTGGTCAAAAGCACCCCCACCCCCCATCAGGCACCAATTCCCTGACATTTCGAAACCCCCATCGGATTTTCTCCCGTTGTTGATATTGAGGTGTACCATAATTAATGGCTGAGGGTGGCCATGTGGAAATGCAGATTTACACTTAATCGACAGATAGGAAATCAGTAATCGGTGATTGATAGGGAATGCTGTGCGCACAGTCGGAGGACCAGACCCCTGCTCCATTCAGAGGACAGGCGGACACAGCTCACAAAACAATTCTCACCAAACAGCCTTGGTCTCAGGGCACCTTGAGAAATTACCGAAAAATGGAACAGGCTAACCGAAAGTATCCCCATTGGACCTCAGAGGCGAATGTGCAGAGCGTAGGTCGTGGCGGAAATTCACCTGACCGGATCCGTAAAAACAAAAAAATGGATAAGCAAGCCCAGCAAACCCGGATATAAACTGGATTTACAGTTTCCGCCATATCATAGCTTCTGTTATAAATAAATAGTAGATTAAAAAAAAAAAAAAATTAACACGAAAAATTCAAACGAAAAACTCTACAGCCTTAGCCTATTCGGCATCAAATTTTGCTCAGGGTGGTTAGCCGCCTATCTGAAAACTGTACCATCGTTAAACGGATTGGTTTTGGCCTCTAAAAGCTGAAGTTTCCCAAAAGCCCTGCCTTCAGTAGACAGCCGACAGTCAGTTTTTTAAAAATATATCTGCCAGCAGTGTAGACTGAAAAACTCTCGCGAGCGCCTTATGCGTATTTGATAATAATTAGTTTTGTCACGGTCCCTACAGCGCCACTGCAGATTCCTGCACAGCACGTGAGGGCGACTGCGGCACTCCCCGACAGGCCAATCGCAACTTTTCCCTCATATGCCCCTTTCCCGCCACAGGCAAGAAATACGATTCACAAAGGGAAAGAAATGAACGCGCACTGGGAGAAAGATAAAAGAAATAAATTATATATACACACAAATGGCTTTGGGCTGCCGGCTGAAGAGGATTCTGGGGATATTGATAGCAACATAATCTTGCTGCGCGCACCGATCGATCGGCAGCACACTGTGGAATTACAGGCAGCGCATTTTGACAGATGACAACAGCACAAGCCTTGGGACCAAACTGTATACATTAAAAATGGCTCCTTTAAAGAGCATGCAGTTGTGCAGATGTGGGCTTTCAAGAACAAAATCTACAGGACAATGAGAACTGTGTCTCCAACGAGCCTGTATAATCAATCAAGTGGAATGCATTATGAATGATAGAATCATTTCAATGAAATTTAGGCATGTCGTTGCAATAAGTATGTCGAGTACGTACTTATTGTTATGTACGTATAAATACAAATCAATTTAATGTAATTCTAGTACTTTCCTTCTCAGTTCAAATGCAGCACACTCTTCACTCCCAAGGTTATGTCCTGGAGAAGTACGGTTTAAATGCTGCTGGCATCGCCAAGGGTAGCTACCACACCGGATAAAAATAGCCACGCTACTTACAAATTGAAATTGAACATACGATTATGTCCAACTTTGTGCAAGCATGAATTTATGGATGAGGACTTGAAACAGATATAGGCTGAGAGATCAAAGAGGGTAGGTCAACTGGCATCTTGACGTGATGTTCAAGGACAACTATCCACATTTTCAACAGATCTGGGCCAGGGGTGTGTCCAATCTTATCCGAAAAGGGACGGTGTGGTTGCAGGTTTTTGTTTTAGCCCAGCACTAAGACACCCGATTCTACTTACCGATGTCTCGATTGAAGACCACGATTAGTTAATCAGTTGAATTCTTCAGATCACTGACCCTTCTTCAGATCAGACTGGACACTCCTGATCTGGGCTGTCCATAGGGTAGTTGGTGAAAGTGACAAGGTTGAATTGCGAAAGCAGGAACCATTTTGAGTCATGTTGCTTTGTTGTTGTTGCTTTGAGGCCTTTTCCTTACATGTCGTGCTGTTAATACAGCTGTGCCACTTCTTCTCTGGAGACAGTGGTCTCAGACTGCGTGCGTCATAGGAATTAGTGGCAACAGAAGATGAGATTAAATGTCCCTTTTAAAAAAATTATGATTTTTTAATATTTAGGCAATATAAACTCTGGACGGCATAACGTCATTGTACAAGCTGCACTGGAGTCACTTGAAGTGTATTTTCTGGCTTGTAACCACAAATACACTGATGCTCCTGTAGCGGCCATTTTGAAGCCAACAGTTCATGAGAAGCTTTTGTTAGTATGTAAAATGATCCTTTGTTGCATACAAAAACTGTCCAGTTGAAAACATACTCTGAAATTAAAATATATCTTATTTTTAAGTCCACTAAGTGAACTATCCCTTTATGTAACACAATTCCAGGCCAGTCCAAGTTTGAATGCACTTACATGTTTTTCTAAAAATTTAAGATGAATTGTTCATGTGAGATGTGTCAAATATCAAACAACCAACCAACAGTCCTGCTGGTCTATCAACATAAAAAGATGACCACCATAAAAAGAAACACCAGCTGAATTACAATCTCTAAGTCATGAACAATGTTGCTGCAGGTTTACAACTACAGATAATTTAATTTATTTATAAGCTAATTAGAAGTTAAGCACAATTAGTGCAGAAGCAGTACCCAGTGTGTTGTAAACGTGTTTACAGTCAAAGTTCCTTTCCGACACCGTTCGTTACTGGGCAGTGACGGCTTATCCAAAAACAGGAACGGTGACGCATGATGAAAGCGTAAAAGATTAAAGCAAGCAGCAGAGAGTTCTGGGAGTCGGTAAAGGCTGCGGAGGGTGGCGGTGGTGAAGAGGTTCGCGCGATAGCGAGGGATGATGCAGTCGGAGGCCGGTAGTGTCAGGGTCGCGTTTGTTTTGCTAGCAGCGCCGGCGCTCACGAGTTGCGCGCTGATACCGACATGGTTTTCTGACGCAGGCGGGACCGTCGTTTGGGCCTGGGGGAGTGGGGGGGGGGGGGGGGCTGGAGGGGGGTGGCGAGTGCCAGGGACATACTCTGGGGGAGGGGGAGCTTCCCGATTTTGCGCAGCGCCGGTACAAAACCCTGGCACCGAGGCCTGGTTCCCGCGGCGACGCCGCCCCGGCGCATTGCCACAATGCGGTGACCCCCTCCTGCGATTTGTCCTGCTTCGAGCGGCGGGCTTTTGGCAACGCGGTCGCTGATAAAGAGGCGATGACCAGGCCCACGCCAGAGCTCGAGCAGGAGGCAGCGCGTAGCGTCAACAAACGGCGCGCAAATGAGTGAGTGAACAATAAAAGAGAAGTTTCAGGCGTCAGGAGTTGAACCTTCTCCATTTAGCCACCCCCCTTGTACACACCTCTCTGTTTTGAAGGGGTATTGCTAATATTTCCCATGGACGGGAGAACCTTTAACCGAAAGCAGCAGCAGCTACAGAAAAGTGCGAAGCGTTTTTTTTTGTTGCCAAGGGCAGCGCTGCATAGAGAGCCGCGGTGGTTCCACCGAGAGACATACGGCCCTGCAGTACAGCAGGCCTGCTGACCTGGGATCAGCCGGAGCGAACAGGAAGCCACTGGGGGCTGTGACAAAAACCGACCCTTTGACCGACCCAGGAAACTACACTAATATTCTCTTAATAAATCCGAGCACGTTTCTCTGGGCCCCTGACCTGTATGTAGGGATGGTCCGGGGGTGTCCTTTGGGGGGTCATCTCCACAAATTAATCGGTACTGTGGGTTTTAAAAAATTAAATCTGTTACTGTAAAACCTGCGAAAGATTTCACGATAACATCGTAGAGAACGTGGCTTCATTTTTTTTCAGTGCATAATTGGGTTGGACTAGTGTGAGCAGGGGCAAGAGTATAACTGAAGGGAGAGACAGCACTATTTTGCTTTCGGAAGGAATGAAAGGCAGTTATTCTCTTTCATCAGAAGCAATTTATTTTACTTGCGCTTTCCTTCTTTAGAAGTTTTTGGGGGGTAGAAAAATCGAATAAAAAAAAAATACAAGTTGCTGCAGGGAGTTGACTGTCAGTGTGCAGGCAATGGACCGTGAAAGAGCAAAAATGGAAAGAAAAAAAGGAAATTTAGAAAAGAAGAACAAAAGACTGCAGTGTAAGGAGTCAGAGAGGAAGGGGGCAGACATCAATCAGAGACAGAACGTACGAACAAAAGAGATCGGTAATAAAGATACATTAGCCCCCTAAGGCAAAACGAAAAATAAGAATTGAAAGGTAAATCGAAACAGAGATAAATGAAGCCTAAATGGAACTCCATGTCCAGGTGAAATATTTAATAGGCACAAACTTTGATGTTATAGCACCCCCCCCCCCCCCCCAATAAAAAGTCCATATAGATGGATGGATGACTCACTGTCAACTGTGTTTGGTATGTTATATCATGTTCTTTCGCAGTGACAAAGACGGGCAGTTAACAGCGGTAAAAATATACTGTATGTTTATTGCAAAAGGGGCTGCTGGGTAAGGGAGTCAGCCAAACCACCCACAGCTACACCTGCTTCACGGGGCTCCACAGGTATTTTAAGAATGGAAAACCAAAGACGGAACATTTTTTTTGCTGTAAGAAAGATCTCCTTCCGAGTACTCTTATGAGGCTCTGCACGTGGGCCTTACCCATGCTGTAATTAAAAATACAGCAAGGTGCCAACCATGTTACTGTAAACCAGCAAAAACCATGAAACATACATGCTCTTGTTTATGACTACTTCATGTCATTTTTTCAAATTCATACACACACAACATACATGCCCTTGTTTATGACTAGCTCATGTCATTTAAAAAAAAATTAAAATATACGCACATTCTGGTCCAAGGCAGTCCAGTTCGGCCCAGAGAGTTATGTAACCTGCAAGTGAATGAAACATGCCAGCTCCGCTTGGAATTAGGTTGCGTAATTGACAGGCCTGGCTTTCAGACTGCCAAGCTCCTCTCTGCTCGTGATTAAAACGGCGCTCATCTTGTGGAGATGCTGGGCTCTCGGCAAACATTCTCGGGTCCAAGAACAGCTGCTAGCGGTTACATAATAGAGGATAATTGCTGTTTTCCAGCTAACTAATAGAGCGCAGTCATACGCGGCATCGCCGATGTGTTTTATTTAGCCAGTTTTTTTAACCAGTTATTTTGCCTCGACCTGGAATTCATTCATAGATTCGGTGTGAGGAAACACAGTGCGCTGCAACATACCTGGTTAACAAAAAAACGGTCTTACTGTGTTTCTGCCTTGTAGTGGCAATGCTATAACGCTGACAAAACATTCCTGTAACATTGGGAGAACATTTTGTGTTAGCTGGGTATACTCCCGAGCTCACTAAAAATCCTGGAGGGCTGCTGTGTCTGCTGTTTTTTGTTGTGTACCTGTACGTAAGCAAGTCACTGATTGGCTAAAGAGTTTGCACACCTTGTTTCCAAGGCCTACATTGGCTGCTGATTGGAGGGCAGCTACAAACACCAGTAGAGACTGCAGACCTCCAGCACTGGAGTTCGAGACCGCTGCCCTTGGGAAAATACCCTAATTATACATCATCATAGGTTCACCATTGTCCAGCGTAATGGATGTGTGGATATGATCTGGATATGTAACAGCAATACAGGCAATTGTGTTTATACTCACAGAGATTTTGAATCACCAAACCCAAAAGCAAGCAAGAGATCCAGTTGCAGGGTGCCTCGTATGTGTAGCCAACCACATTTACTGGGGATTTTGGACAGCCTATGAAATGTGCATCTTGGCAATATCCTCTCTGGTGTGACATGCCAGCTACACTTCAGCTATTTCATTTTGGAAATCATCCATCATTTTTGAGTTCATTTTGAAACTGTGTAACTTTCTTCTCTTCCAAATAAACAAAATTCCACAAACCCAGAGCTCTTGAATTGACACCAATGGTAGCTCACTGCAGGAGTAATTTCACAGTCCAATATTCCACTGTCAATGTGTACACAATATGGTAAATCACATCAGCAAGTATAATGGCGTGGTAAATCTGCAGACCATTTCTATTGTGCAGTGTGTGAATTTCTCGTCTAATTAACAGGAACGAAGGGATTTTTTTTCTAAACTCAGAGGGACTGCCCTGACTTTATTCATGGGGAAAGGAGCGCTCTGTTCCGTTTAATTAGTACGAAGCTCATAACGAACTTCACATTTTTATACTCCCAGGTGCCATGTCTTGCCCTTAATTATGTGCGAGGCTGTTGTGGTATTTCTATAATACAGTTCATTACTCTAACACTCACTTCACTGAGGAGAGGTTAACAAAGAATGTCTGTAGTGCATTCTCCCACTGTTGGATTTTATGTTTGATGTTCTGTTTGATGCCAGTGAACATCACATTGGACAAATAAATACTCTTGAAAACACACGTGGCATGATTCGATCTTTGGCACTCAAGATCTGTGTCCAAATATCCAAAAACAGAATTATTTGACTGTTTTGCATGCATAAGGATTGTACTGATATGTATTGATATTGATTGGCTATACAGTAGATGTAGCACGTGTACTCTTGTCAGTACATTTTAATTCAATGTAGATTTGTCTGTTCTGCTGATCCCAGTCTATAATTTTTCTGTACTATGTAATGTTTTTCATGTTTTGGGCACCAGCAAGAGTAGCTGCTGAATGTGCCACAGCCAATATGATTCCAAATAAACAAAGAAATGTATTCTCATTCTTGCTGCTGAGATTTTCATAGCTGTGCAGACTAGCTGCGGGATGGAAAACAAGCAGATGTGTGGAACGCACTGAGAATAACTCCTCTTAATAAAACATGTATTACATAATGCATGCAAGTCCTCAACATGGCTGAAGTCACCTTGTACTTCCCCTCTTCCTGCACGTGATTTGGAGTGGGGGTGTGCCTTACAAAACTTCTACAAAGGTTCTCTGAGTGTGACCTTGCCAAGGAGGAAAAAAAAAAAACACCTGTATTAGGCATTCAGTATTCACACATTGAAATGCACATGCAAACAATTCTGGGTCCGTTCGAGTAAAAATCATTTATTTAATTTGCGCTGACACGCGCATTATGCTGAGCCGGGACGCCATACGGAGTCCCAGCACAGCCGTAATGGCAAAGCCCCGCTCAACAGAAGGGCTACTAATTTTGCCGCATCTACCAAAAATTTTTTTAAAAAGCACACACACACACACACACACACGCGTGCGCGGAACACAGACACACACTCCAGAATGATCCGTGAAGCCGCACCCTTTCTGTATGTAAATGAAACAGCCCAGACCAGACGGGGCGCCAGCCGAGGAGATTCGCCCCCCCCCCCCCCCACGTCCCCCCACCTCTCCCTGCGCATCACAGATAGCTTATCTTCCGGCTGCAGACAATAACCTTGCGCAGACCCCCGATATGATGCACCAGTGCAGACTGGGACAGCCCTGCTGAGGGGAGAGCGGCTGCCGGGGGGGGGGGGGTTGGAGATAGGGATGGGAGAAGCCTCTTTTTTTCTTTCTTTAAAAAAAATAAATAAAAATAAAGCGTGCCCCTTCTGTAATAACCTGTTGGGACTGTACTGACTGCGGCGGGGAGCTGAGGTCCTCCCATCCATATCCCAGAGTTCTCTGATTGGTATGCGGGACCAGGCTTCGCCCCCACCCCCCGTTCTGCAGTGCAGTTTCACGAATACTGCTGCATGTGTGAGGCAAGAGGCCACTACTGCAGTGGGGGGGTTTTGGGGTTGCTGTACACACACACACACACACACACACACACCTGGCTCTGAGTCTAGAGGGGATGTAAGGGAAGCTGAAATAATTACGGGGGTAAATTATTTTGGCAAGACAAGAAACTGGGGCAGGAGGGCGGGGCTGCACCGCAGAGGAGACATCGAACACCCACCCTGCTTTCATAACCGTAATCTCTGCCAAGGCACTGTAGCTTCAATTGGATTTCGGCGCATTCAGTGTTTCCAGTTAAGCGCATGCCTGAACGGATCAGCTGCTGTCTGCCATTACGTGTCCTATGATGAGGTGAACGTACAAGAGCAGTTACACCTATGTGGCTGGTCTTTAAAAATACAGCCCACTACATGGACGATTTTACACGCCACAAACGGAAACAAGGCTACTAGAATTAATGAGTATTTACACATTCTCATAATGGAGAATCCCCTCCGGTGGAAGACATATAATGCTCGACAAGAGAGCGCGTTAGAGTGTTATGTTATTTACCGTATATATTCAGCAGCAGCAGAGGGATCGTTTGAAGACAGTACTCTTAAAACGCCCCGCGAATAAAGACTGAGATGCTGCTGTCGATAAAACTGTTTTGTCATCGTTGTCGCGATTGAGAGCCGGGGAAGCTGCAGTTATAAATGCGCAGCTGATGACTCGGGGGTGGAGGGGGGGGATGACTTAAGGTGTAATTTTCTCTAAAATCGCCTTTTGCTCGCGACAGTTACCGTTTAATGCATCGAGGCTCAAGGCCGGGACATCCCATTCGCACCGTTCGAAACGTAACAAATCGCCAATTTGGGTTACCTAAGGAGTCGGCATGGTGGTGCTGAGACACATTTGAACCCGGGTCTCGTTGCCAAGCGAAAAGAACGAACAGCCCTCTAGCTAGTTCAATGTGACTTTCATTGTTCATTTAGGAACAGGTGAGTGCACTATTGTATATGCCCATGCAGAAAAAGGATATATGGAAATACATGGGAACTACATGTATTTCAATATACGTGCTTAAATGTGTAATGAAAACATCTATATATATACCTTTTACATCATATATTTACATTTCAAATATATTGTGAAAACAGGCTGCTTTTGCACATTTATGATGTATTTACATACATTTAAATATAATGGTATATAATATAGCATACATATATTACACAATGTATTTTAAAATATTTCCCACCATTATATTTGAATATATTACTTTTCTGTATGGGTGCATTTTCTCCTGTTTGCACCTATGATGCTGCTGGCACAATGAAAAGACTAAATGAAAAGATTCCAGTTAATAAAAGTCAAAAGGGTGATTTCACAACCATGATGTATGTCATGCTAGAACGTCATATATTATGTCGGTCGAATGCGGGTCCTCGGTGTGGAGGATTATGGGTGATTTGGTTCCACTCTGCCTGGCCCTCTCTCAGGATGCGGTTCTCAGCGATGCTTCCAGCAGGCACAGAATGAACAGTCTGCTGCCTGCAGTACTATCAGGGAAACTTCAATGGATTTCCTCCCAGCATCGGCTGAACCCAATTACTCCTGAAGCAATAAATCTTTACTACTGCAATCTCTCTCTCTCTCTCTCTCTCTCACACACACAAACACACACTCTCCCTTTCACTCTCTCTCTGTCTCTCTGTCTCTGACACACACACACTCTCTCTCTGCCTCACTCTCTCCCTCTTGATTTCCCCCATTTACATGTACATGCTTTCTCACTCTCCCTCCCCTTTCGCGCTCCTTCACTCTCTCACCCCCTCACTCTCTTACTCTCTCTCTTCCATCCCTTTTCGCCTCTCAACCCCTCCCTTCTCCCCCTCTCTCTCTCTCGCTCTCTCCCTTCTCTTTTCGTTACTCAATCCCTCTCTCTCTCCCGTCTCTCTCTCTCTCTCTTTCGACTCTCACTCTGCTCTCTCTCGACGCATGCCCTCTGTCTCGCTCCAGGCGGCCAGCGGCGATCTCGAGACCGCCAGACGCACCGCGAGGCGCTAGCCGCTAACGTAGAGCCGCAGCTGTTCCCACTGAACTGCCACTCAACGTGACTGACAGGCCGCGGGGCAGGGAGTCTCCGGCGTAGCAGACGTAGCAGCGGCCGGTGCCGCAGCCAGCCGTGACCGTGGTGGTTTCCCTTCCCCCAGGTTACCGCTTCGCTCACACTGAGCCAAGCAACGGCAGCCCGAATGACAACTCTTCACTTACCCCAGCACTGCTGAATAAGGGAAAGGTCCTTCCGACATCGTCCTCCGTCATAGCAAATTTTAACTTTACATTTTACATAATTATACCTGATGCACAATATATGTATGCATATTATGTCAAAGTAATAGTCTTTTTTATTACTGTCCCATTGTGCTTGTCCCATGTAATCACTGCAGCTAAACTATTATTATTATTATTATTATTATTATTATTATTAGTAGTAGTAGTAGGACTAGTAGAGGTAGAGGTACAAATCATAGTAGGAACAGTGAAACAAACTAGTTCGCTATCATCATTATAACTGCCATCATCCTCATCATTACCATCATAATCACATTCTCACTAACACTCGTGTGCACAATCATATGAATTACCATGCTAATATTTAGCCTGAACGCGTCCTTCCGTTTCGCGGGAAGTAATTACGATGGCACCATCGCTCTTCGCGAACGGGGCGGCTGATGAGGAGGGCATTAAAAATCAACCCGGGGAACCCACCGTGCTGTTTTAAACGGGGCGACCCCCCGTTTAAAAACGCCATTTGCATAATCGCGCTGTGGAGAGGAAGGTGACGCAGCGACACGTTAGCACGTCCAATTTCGCATAAAGGTCACCGGTGACAGCGCCGATCCTCGCGGATATCCATTCACTTAGGTGAGCACGGCACCTCCTGTCGAACGACGTGCTGTGTGCTTTCACTGACTTTAAATAATGCGTTTTGATGGAGTCGCAGAAGGACAAACGCGCCGTCCTTTCACTGGAAAAGCTGAAGGCCCTTAGGACTGATTTGCCGTTGGCCTCAAGGATTCTGGAGCTGAATAAGAAACATGTATATGTGTACATAAAATCGTTTACTTTTCTACTTGCAGTTTCTGTGATCGTAATATATTCCTTAAAAGATCATTAAAAACCACCGTCTTCAGGGTGGAGTGGGGTGAACTTGATTTGAACTCTCGCCCACTTGGTCGAAAGGACAAATCGTTATGCTGAAAATGTGTTTGCGCTGCCCACCACCCACCCACCCACCAGGCTACCAATCACAAGGAAACGTGTGCGAGTTTGAGAAAAGCTCCATGTGTATCTCTAAACTTTTTTTTTTTTTTTTTTTAAACTGCCAGGGCGTCATTGAGTCACATTACTTTTCCAGAGTTGTGAACTTAACGGCCTGTAACGTTCAAAGTGTGAATGACATAGAGGTGGATTCAGCACCTATGGATGAGGTGAGTTCACCTGAGTTACATCACTCCCCCCCCCCCCCCCCCCATAGCTGAGCGCTATATGTGGCTCGAGCTCTGTAAACGCCACTTCTGTGCATTAAGGCACAGTTAAAGTTGCTGTGATTACACGCTGTAATCAACGCTCAGCGAGACAGAGAACGCGTAGAACGTGGGATTCCAAGCCAACCAGGCCATTTGTTCCCGCGACAAAGCCTCTGCCGTCTTCCTACGGGAATGACAATGTTTTATCAAAGGAAACGGGATGCCATTCTGACAGGCCCGGATCTCCAGTGCCACCCATCGCACAGCACGAATTGTTCTACCCACAACGTACCCTTCAACCACTAAATGCTCAAGAAGGCATCTCCTGAATATTTCATAGGATCTCTTTTGAGCTCCTATTTTTATCAGCTTTGCTTAATAATTCAAAACGCAGTTCTGAAAGGCTTCTCCGCGACCGGCTTTTGCAGTTGTCTCTCGGCAAAACTGCGGAACAAAAAAATTTGACACAGATGGTTGGCCTCCGTGTCAGTTTCCCCACCGAGTGCATCAGCGGTGGTATAACCAGGGCACTCTTCCCAGCAAAAGATTTCAAATGCACCGTCTTTCAGGAAGTGGCGGGATAGAACAGGAAGCAGAGCTGTGGAATGTGGCTGAAGCTTACTTTGCCTCCTCGCACCGCTATAAAAGCACAATAACGACTACAGTAAATGCGGGCGTGTGTTCCGTTGCCGCGGTTTCCGGCAAAACTTGTGTATAGCCGCTTTATTCCGTGCTTGCGTTTGTTAGCGAGAAGCTGTCTTTTGTTTCACGAGGGCCAGTACCTTTCTCCAGCCCCTTTTGAAGGACACCCCTGTCCCAGAACCTCATTTTGGAGCACTCCATATGAATAAGTAAACGTTACTGCACTGCACACACACACACACACACACACACAGACACACACACAATAAACCCTCTTGGTTGGTTTTGTTAAATCCAAAAGCACAGTCAAGGAGCCCAGGAAGCTACAGTTTCAACTGGGACAGGAAGTACTCTCTTACCAACCTTCTTTGAGGAGAGCATTCTTTTGATTCCACTTCAAAGGTTGTCCCAGGAAAAAAATTTTAATTGCCCACTTCTATGGCGGCCCAGAAATACTATGAAGACGGCACGGAGCAACATGCCCCACTGTCCCTTTGGGTTTTTTTTTCAATTATCCAACTGAAACCTTTACATTCAAGTTCTCCTCTGCGGCTGCAACAGCCGGGCACTCAAGTGGGCGTTTGGAAAATGAAAACAGAAGCGTATGTCCTAAAAGCCGACCCACGGATTAAAAAGGAAAACCTCACGACTCCCTTTAAACAGGCCATCTCTTTGAATGTCAGGTATCTCGTCCGCTTTTTTAAAAAAACCAATCGTATCTCCACATCAGGGTTAGTGTTCTTTAAGTGGCTTCTAGTTATTGATGACAGCAATTTCTGTCGGGTTCAACCACTAGCATTTAAAAAGATGGGAATAGAAATTCTAATGCATCCTGTACAGATTAACCAAAAGGGAAACGAGGTGGAAGAGTCCTGGATGATATTTCGGGAGGGTCAGATTGCGTCGAGCGGGAGGCCGGCCAGGACACCTGATCAGAGAAGGGCAGCCCAAAAATATGGGCCAGGTGCCAGGATGAGAAGGGGACACAGACAGACTCTCCATTTGGGACCGGGAATATATTTCACCATCATGGGAATAGGTGGGCATCACCTGTGATTATGGGTAGGCGTGTCAAGGTATTTTTAGGAAAGTTTCTAGGAAGACTATGTCAAATCAGCAGTTCAAGAACTGAGATGAAAATCTGAACCATCCTCTCTGTAACATGACTGCATAGAAACCTATTGAAGGCTACAGTATAAGAAGGTAGTCACAGAGGAAAGTTCCGGAAGGTTGTTTAAAAGAATAAAAGATAGGCAAGTAGCTTTCATAGCAGCATACAGATTTGCTATGCCAAGACCTGCCTGCCCCCTGTCTGCAATTGCTTCCACATCACGATTTGTGCCAAAGACAGAACTGCATTCATTTGAAAGTAAATAAACAAAAAATACGACACATCTCAGGCTCAGCCTTTCCGTGGCGATGCATACGTACATCCAGTGGTGTAAAACTCCTTTCCTAGAGGGCCGCACCATCTGCTGGCTTTTGGCGTGTTCCTTTAAGTCACTGACTGGCTAAAAAGTCCACACACCTTGTTCTCAATGCCTTAATTGGCTACATATTATATATTCAGAGCAATGGAGAAATGTATATGTGGAAAAATATACAGCTCTCTTGGCAGACCACAGGACCACACTTACCCCCATATCTGTGTACAATATGGTACGATTTTATTCCCTGACGCCGCTGTCTGTGTTTTCAGACACGGTCACTTTCCAATTATGTTTTACTATCCATT
Organism: Anguilla anguilla; assembly: GCF_013347855.1. NCBI lineage: Eukaryota > Metazoa > Chordata > Actinopteri > Anguilliformes > Anguillidae > Anguilla > Anguilla anguilla. The sequence continues at coordinate 55,210,364 of NC_049206.1, read as the reverse complement.
TATGTTTTAACCTTCAGCTATGGTGAACAGACGATGTCTGGCTACCGAGATTGTGAATCCGTGGGTGGTGTCATTTCGGCTGAAAGTCTAGCATCACATAAATTTCCTTCGGGTTCCGTTTCACAATTTATTCGAAATGCGTAACTTTTTATGATGGTACCTCCATGCAGGCAATGCCTTTGATTTCATACATGCAGCTGCATTGTACTACGTACTGTAAGAATTCTAAAACCGTTGGTGACGTAGTAGTGCTATTTAAAGGTCTAGCTAGCCCAGCACGCATGCACCTACCCGGACCACCATTGACGGCAGTGGGTCTGCTAGCATTTTGCAAACCGCCACTGGAGCAGGCTGTTAGCGGCATTTTTAACAGGCGATCCTCATCTCAACCGGCTGTCCTCGGTTCATTCACATTGTGCTGCAAGCAGGCCACAGCATGTTCGGTAGTTGGGATGCAAATTAACTTGTAGCGTAATAGCAATAGGCCTATAATACCACCAAACTGCATGTTTTTTTTATTTTGTTTTTTGCCAAGTCAACCAGACGTCACCGAAGAAGGCAAAATGAAGTCAAGCACTGGCATGCATGTTCCTTTATTTACCCATGTTCTGAATAATCAAATGATAACGTCGTTCATCGGTGTTCTTGCCACGGTGCATTTCCCAGTAGATCAATCTCTTTCCTGGTGTGATTCACTCGCCCCTTATTTCCCTTTCTCAGCTAGGCGCATTTTAAGATTAGCTTTTGATTGACGTACACCCTTTTTTTATTATGAGTGTCTACTCACCCTGGCAGATTTATACGTCTGGTAAAATGTTTTGGAGTATCGAGCAATGATACAGCATTTTAATTAGCTTAATAGCTAAACAACAGTAGCCAACTGCAAGTTCAGCGCAACGGAGAAAAAAAAGCGTCACTGCAGATGATTGGGTAAAAAAAGCCAGACCGGAAGAAGGGTGTAGTGCGTTAAAACTGCATTGAACGCAATAGCCTAATAGCCAGCGATCGTCTAATCGTTGCCGGTATTGCGAGCATCCTGCAGTTTCCACACGTTCTATATCAGTGCATTACAATAAACAGATTCCTCGGCTCGTTTCTGCTTGGCTTGTGTGATTCGTCGAGCAGGCAACACCTCTCGCCACCAGGACGGAAAAGACACCGAGGTAAAAACAGATGGACGCGTAGCAGAGTGTTGATGTATGCGCACTCGAAGCACGGGTGCACACTTCCTGTGCACAACAGGGGGGCAAGTAAACTTGGGCATCTTTACAACCCCACGTGGCCCACAATGCCCACGCTGAAAATTATGCAAATGATCCGCAAATATAAAATCAACCTCCGAATTAATCAAACCGAGCATCCATGTTATTCCTCGCGTGGATTTATTTACTTTTTAAATAAATTTTTTATTTTATTTTTTCTGCATCGCTGTGCGTGCCGTGTTGGAGAGTGGAGTTTGCTGTTTGGAGCACAGAGAGGCAGATGGTGAGGACGTAGGTGGGGGGGGTTCCTGTTTCTCTCCCCCACCGTTTCTGCGTGTGCGTCTTTGCCGTGTGCATGCTGTTCTCCGCTCCGCACTACCGCGAAAGCGTGAGGGAGAACCTGACGGAGCCTGAGCTTCCTGCCAAGACGCCGAACTGCAACCTGTAGCACTGTAACCTGGAATCGGGACACAACAACAAATCCCCCCCCCCCCCTATTCAATCAAAAGCTGCCAGTCACCTTAAGGAAAAGTGCTGTTGAAGGCAAAGTTCTATTCCGTAAAAATAATTATATTCCATAACAATCTGGCACAGGGTTACAACTAACATAAAACTGGTTTGTGCAGAGGCGTCCAATCTTATTCGAAAAGAACCAGTGTGGGTGCGTGTTTTTTGTATTAGCCGACCACAAAGACACCTGACTCAGCTAATTAACTAATCGTGGTCTTCAATCAAGACCTTGATAAGTGAAATCAGGTGTGTTAGTGCGGGGCTAGAACGAAAACCTGCACCCACACTGGCCCTTTTTTTGGATAATATAGGACACCCCTTGGTTAGTGTCTTTCCCCAGTTCAGAGCAGCCCAGAAGGTCCTGTGCTGATTTCTTTTGTTTCAGCAAATGTTTGGGACTGTGTGAGATGCACACACAGTGGTAACAAAAAAAAGAAAGCCTGGATATATTTTCTTCTCAGACATTTAGCACATCTACCTGCAAGAGGTCATTTTCATTCCGCAAATAAAATCTGTGAAAAAAAACACGTTCCTTAGTGTAAAGCTCGCACCTGTGAGAGGAAGGAAATAGAAATGGGACTATGATGAACGATGCTGCCTGCGCCTGTATTTAGCAGAAGAACTGCAGACTCCTGTATTACCTTTCTGTACCGTATGTAGGACAGTCACATGTGACCATGACATGGTCAGGGGTCACATTTACAATTTCACTGTGGATATTTTGGGGCAATAAAAACATGACATGCAGGTCAGTGGAAAGATAAAACAAAGATAATGAGAGAATTGCATTTATGGCAGGTTCATCAAACAAAATGCATGCTTTCATGGGGCTGGTTGAACTGGCAGTGAACTGCAAAATTTACATTAAGCTTAGACTCAGGTCAGGATAATTCACAATGATGGAAAATGGGGCCAATGCAAGATGTCAGTGAGAATTTTACACGCAGCCAAACAAAAAGGGAGATAAAATATGGACTTTATGGATCCGAAAAATAATAAACCTTGGAGCGACACCGAGGGAAAGTCAGGGGAAGAAATAACAAATATGATAAACGGCTCACCGTCAGCAACAAGTCAGTAGCAAGAAAGGCCTCACTGTCGCTGACAAGAAATAAATAAAGGAAGAAATGGTCTGACCTAAAAAGGTCCACGAAGGAGAAGCTGTGTTAACAGATGCCTTTGACATTCTTGTCCAAAATATTTTCCAACATCCTTCATCTTCATCAGTTGAGCACCGTTCAAATTAATTTTTTTAACTCCTTAACCTCCATGGACACCTCTAGATTTTACTTCTATTTACTGCAGATATTTCAAAAACCTCTGCATTTAGAGAGGGAAACACCTGCTCTAGCATCCATAACAATCGTGTGCAGCTTTGAACCTTCAATGGCAAATGGACTGCATTCTTAAAGCACATATTCCAGCAACAACTTCTTTACACTGAATGAATGACTCTCAGTCACTCATTCATGCACACAGTCACACACCAACGGCGATCAAGGCAGCCATGCAAGGCACAAACCAGCTCATTGGGAGCAATGGGGATTAGGCGTCTTGCTCAAGGACGCTTTGACACACTCTGAATACTGGGGATCAAACTGATAGCCGTTCAGTTCTACCGCTCCACGACCACCTACCTCCTAAGTGAATGTCCCTCCCCTTAAAGTGGGGTACAGGCAAAGGACCCAAAGATTGATATGTAGATCTGAGGTCTGTGAAATCAAGCATGCTGAGCAGTGCTGTGCTGAGTACAAGCACAGTGCATGGCTGATAACCCATAACCTTTGTTTTGTGATGAAATGTGGGTGAAAATTGGTGAAACGCTGTCTAGGCATTCCGGTGAACACCTGGCTTAGATGTGGTCCCCCTATATAAATAAGCCTTTGCTTTGCATGGTCAAGGTCAAAGTGTTACTGCCAATGACCTTGCAGGCGTAGGGGAGCGTAAGTGATTACGTTTTACTGAAAATAGACACTCACATCTTGTTCTTATACATTATGAATTTAATTCCCATGACACATGCTGAAGCAATATTTCAGTACTTCTTAAAACTGGTGTACAAATGCAGGTTATGTTCATGTAGCTTCTTTCATTAATATAGGTCATTATAGATATTATTTTTAAATATATACATGTGGAAATAAATATCAAACCAATACACGGGAACCATATCATTTAATATTTTGAAATGAACGGCTATGAAATTAATGGGCAATATATCACATTATGAGATGTCAGAGACATGTAATATTGATGTACAAATCATAGAATCATCTCTTTTTTTAGCTAAAGTAATATTTATTAAATGTGCAAAGCCATAGAGCTTGGACCACAGACTATTCAAATGGAGTGAGTTATATAATGCACCAGCAACCTAATCACAAGGAGAATACTGGTGCTGCATTCCCCATAAAACTTCTCTGTTTTTAAAGCCCTGTGTCATGTGACTATTAACCTGTTTTTGTGAGTAGGTATATTTCATAATTAGGGAACACAGAGCTTTTCATGGCAAACCATGGAGGGTTCAACAGGGCATGTTTGAATGGGGTGCATAATTCATGTGGCCTGTGCACGGACTGCTACCTCTGATTAAAAAAAAGCCCTGATGGTTAGCTGGAGGCTATTCACCACAGTCCGTTATACAACAGGGACGGCTCCACTAAAGGCAAAGCTGAGTGGTGGATGATGGGAAGCTATATATTCTAATCACTGGGCTTATAACAGGAGTGGGGGGGGATATCAAAGAGACAATGCTGGGGGGAAAGTGTGTGTGTGTGTGTGTGTGTGTGTATGTATGTGGAAGAGAGAGTGAGAGAGAGAGAGAGAGAGAGAGAACGAGGGGGGGTGGGGGAGTGAGAACGAGAAAGGCAGAGGGGGGACAGCAAGAGAGAGTTCAATGGGAAGAAAGAGGGAGTGTGTGAGAGAGAGAGAAAAGAAAGACAGACAGGCAATAGGAGCAAAGAGCATGTAGAAAGCAAAATTAATTTGTAATGACATTTTGTTCTCCATTGTACGTATTGTGCTGTTTTTCATGGGTAGCATGGCTTAACATTGCCCTAGCAATGCAAACTCTGTTTTCTCATTGACTTCAGTTCATGGTTCACTGGGCTGCAGAGCTGGGACAAGACTCAGAGGCAAAGAGACAATTAAATAGCATTGAGTTTTGCAATGCTTTATATGCAAAAGAAAGGTCATCTGATATCAAGCTGATATTTGTGTGACGAAGGTCACCTGATACTTGCGATTGGCCACCTTCTTTCTAAAACCCTATTTACAGCAAGGAGTTGGATTTTGCACTGCAGTGAAGCTGTGGAACCAGTAGAAGGAATCTTATGTTACATCCAAGGGGCTTGTGTCATCAGGCCTGTAGTCATCCCTCTTTTCAAAAACCGATCGTAATCTCAAGAGAGATTTCCTGGTCAAATAACATTTAGGTCAACAACAAGAACTAAATACAGTCATTCCACTGCCTCGCACAGAGGAGGCCGTGTCCGGCAGATGGGCTATCTAAGCTATCTCCGGCAGATGTATGATTCACACGACTGTCTGACTAGGTGGAACTTGTTCAGAATCTTTTCCTGATTGAATAGTGGTTGAATAATAAAAGCAATAAACGTAGTCCTCTACTCTACAGTACCTCTCATTAAGGAAACTATGTACCATTTCCAGAATATGTGATGTACTGGGCGCAGAGTTCATATTGGATGTGAGGGGCATATGGTCTGGCTGGAGGGGATGTATTTTTTGCCTGTTACGGCATGGATCCTTCTTTCGTTGGCGCAGTTCTCCTCACACACTGATGTGAAACCTGAATAATTCAGGCACTTTTCTTTTAATATGATGGAAACTCCTCCATCGCCCCCCTGCCAAATTGGGTTTTGTCACCGATACGGATACGCTGGCTGTGCGGAATGTAAATAATTGATAAAGATCGATACGTCTAAAGTTGAACTGCGGCTCAGTGTGAAGTGGCAGAAATGCTGCCTGAAGCTGAGCTGACTGCCACTGGCACATTTCAACTGTTTGGAGAGAAGAAGGACAAGGCGTGAGCAAGGCAAAGGGAGAAGTGTAACTGAGAACAGAGACAGCTACAGCAGACACTTGTCAGGTGCTAGCGTTAGCCATCATGCTCATAGAAATGAATGGCAGCAGCAAATGCGAATTAGTGAATGGCTGCGCTATGGATTGTGGGTAGTTTTGCTACAAAGGAGTGCTCAGCCTGTTACTGACTGAACTTCAGTCAGTAACTTCAGGAACTTCAGCAAGCCGCTACTTAAACCCTGATAACAACAATTAGAAATCTTTTATGCATGGAAAAAAAACATGTCTGCCTCAATGTATGGTGAATTATGAGGTGTGACAACTAATATTTATCCAGCTAAAAAAACAGTTTTGACCTGCCGTTCCACTTTCGACACTGAAACATTTTTTTTTACAACAGAAGACCACAACATACGGCATCTCATTTTTATCAAGTATTTCTGGAGTTAGAACCTGAGCTGCCTGCAAGGTGGGCCTACAGCAGAAAAATGCTAAGCTAGCAATACGCCGACATCCATTTTGTCAGCTCCCGCTGACGTATCTCCTCATTTATCAAATCACCTCCGCAGAGGTACACGGAAAAACAAGACCCGTCCATCCGATCATCGCCCGGCAACAGCTGCGACTTCAACGTGGACACGTGGCCATTTGACACGTCGCGCCATCGATGCGTCCGCATTCCGTGACGAATCGATCCCACAAAAGCTTTCAAACTTGACGTATGCCCCCCGAATTCTCAATACAATGAGTCAGGGCGTTCTTCTCTCCGAACGTATAATTTCCGCGCGTCGATAAGGGCGCGCGGTGGCACAACCGTAATTCCACTTCTGCCATCGCCCGCCGTTTGAATGTCGTATCAGGGCTATCTGGGTAATTCCCATCTAGCGGTATCAATCTTGCACTTGGGTTTTTTTTTTTTTTCTTCTGCTGCAACATTAAAGCCGGTCCCTCACCAGCCTTCGTCAATGCACGTGCGAAGGAAACGTCTGCGGCGAGCCACATGCCCGCACGCCGCGCGCACGCGGTCCCTAATCCAATGAGACGAGCTGCTCGCCCGGATTTACGGCTCCATTAGCTGCGGTGCCACTGGCTCAGAGCCTGCGACGGACGGAGAGCTCCGGCTCGAAAGGAGAAAGAGGTCCTGAGACATTTAGCTCCACAGCAAGAGAGCAAAATATGGGCTGTCTTTTTTTTCCTACCTGAATAAACCTTACTTAAACCCTTTAGGGGTGCGAGATCACAAAATGACGTGATTCTGAATGCCCTTGTCTGAACATTCTAATGCTGATGTAACAATCACCACTGGTGATTGAAAGAAATTGAGTTCTAGAACACTGACAAAATGTTGGAGAGAAAAAAAAAACCTACCCTTCAAAGGGTTAAGGGATGACTGCATAACATTCCACCTTCAGTTCACAATGCGCCACCATATCCTCCAATCAGCAAACAGAATGAATGCTGGTCAGAGGCTATGGCCAGGTGACTTTTCAAGCACGCTCCACTTCGTCTACTGCTTAAATGTACTTCCGCACGGGAGTCCAAACAAACCCAAGAGAACAGACACACGGCATAGCAAGTCTTCCGTATCAGACCTCACTTGGCAGCAAACGCAGGAATCGACTTGAGTCTCAAGGTGCATATTAAAAACAGTCCCAATTTTTGTCACTTGACAAACATTACATACGTGCTGTAAATGGGGGACGGGGGGCTAGGATGTTTATAAGGGCCCTGACTGACAGGGGCCCTCAAAAAAATATTAGAACATTTTCTGGGGTGGTGGGGCCCAATGTGAGATCTTTTCATGGGGACCAAAATCCCTGGTGACACCCCTGCCTGTGTAACAAATACACAATATTACATGTTTTTATGTTGTTATTCTTAGTATTATGAATGTCTCTCTGTACATTCGGTCCTGTGGTCCGCCACGGCACCTGTTTGGGGTTAAGCAAGCAGAGTGGACCCGCGGTCGCGAGCGGGAGGGCACCAGAGTGGCACTACCGAAAGAAGGCCCCAAAAGCACCCAATCTGCCGCCTCTCTGTCCCCATTAAAAGCCTAAATGGACAGTTGCGCCTCTTTTCACACAGTGTTCCCAGAACAACCCCTCTCCGGGTAGGCCTACTTTGCCATTCAGCAGCCTGTTAGCGGCCTGTCATTTGTCAGCTGGGTGTTAAATCGCTTTCAGGAAGAAGAAGATGAACAATTATCATGTCCGCCGATGGTTTTCGGACCGAGGGGAGAGACGGAACGAGCGAGATTCTGCGGCTAACGCTAACATTATCTTGTCCATTTCCTGTTTACGACGCGCGGGGCTATTCTCGGAGCGCGGGCTTCAAAAAGCGATAGCACGGACGTCGCCGCACATAATTGCTTTTCAGACAGATGAGAAGGAAGCAAATCCATAGGTTATTATCCATTAGAGGTATAGAAAAATGGCATAGGCTACTGGACTGGTTTTACAGAATCAGTCAGTCATATTTAAAAGTGAGGAATGCGACACCTTCTTTTAGCTCTAAAAAATGATTTAATTTCTTTAAGCATCATCATCAAACCGAACGCACTCATACCCTTCTCCCCATTCTATTCTTACAGTTCCTCACACGAGGGACGCAAGATCTGCTGACACAGCTACTGAGTGATTTATGGGTGAAGGTTAAGAAAATGGAGGTCGTTTGGATGAAAGTGCAATTTGCAGGTGGAGCGGAGCAGCCGTTGATTCGAAGATGCGCATGTGAGCGTCGGTTGAAATATGAAGGTTCCAATGAAAGAGGAGAAGGAGGAGGAGGAGGAGGAGGAGGGGGGGGGGGCGGATGGAGGAAAGGACTCGCAAGCGATTGGAATGTTAAATATTTATCATGCACTTAGCCTCCCGCGCGGACGCAGGTTAGGGGGGGGGGGTCGGTAATGCGCCTGCACTGTGTCTCCCTGCTCTTCGGAGAGCTGTCAGTGCCGCGGTGCTGTAATGATACAGCTAATCCGACCGCTTCCAGGGGGGAGTCATTACCTCTCCCCCCCCCCCCCCGATATCGCGCGCGCCTATCGGCGACCAAGGACATGGAGGTGACACGCCTGCGAATTTCGCTTTTCCGAAATACGGGTGGCGTTAAAAACGCGCAATTTTTCCGTAGCCGCCGGGAATCCCGCGTACGCGGGGTGGATGTGAAAGCACACAATGGGGGGAGGGTGGCCCCGATTGCGCCCGAAAGGTGATTGCTGTCATACAGACGGCGGCGGCGGCGTCACCAGCAAAGCCCCCGATGATGCATCGACGGGTGTTTCGCCGGCGGCTGCGCGGCATTACATCATTCCGCCGCAATCAGAATTTGAGGCGGCGAGCAGATTGGGAAACGCAGTCCCTCCCATGTGACGAATGGAGATATTTCGGTAACGGAGATAACCTTTGTGCGTCTTAGAAACGGCCAGTAAGCGGCCATGACGCGGCTCAACCGGGAGAGAGCAAGGAAAAGGGCAGTATTTCAGTGACACGAAGACGAACGTTACGAGGCTGTCCACTTCAATATCTGCACTTAACACGTTGGTTCTATTTTTAAAAAAATTTTTTAAACCGAACACATATTGCCAAGGTTTTTTTTTTTTTTTTGTATATATTTTTGACACTGGCTGTAAAACATTATTAGCGAGTGGAGGGGAGGTTGTTTGCCTCTCTTCCGATTGCGAGTGTAAAAATAAAGCAGGAGGCATTAAAAGCGCGCGCGAGAGAGACTGAGAGGAGGCTATCTCACGCTTTTATTGTGAGTGCCCTCCCCGCAAGCCGTCCTCTTGATGTACGAGGGCACGTCGTCAGTTTTTCCCGATGCGAGTTGAGCGCACGCCTCTTCCTCTGCGCGCACTTGTTTACGGTGACGGGCCTACACATGCTCGCCGTGAAAGCGTTCGCTCTCCTATCACGAAGCACGCGTAAGTACGTGCCTCTGTTGAACGACCCTGTCATCGTATAGAATCCATGTGGAAAGCCTGCCCATGAACTGTTTGGCTATAGGCAGAGAATTAATTAGCGTTTGTTTAAAATGCTCCAGCTATCCAGCGGCCCCCGCTGCGCTGTCCTCTGTCCACAGAGACTGTCTAAAACAGGGGTCTCAAACTCCAATCCTGAAGAGCTGCGTTTTGTGGTTTTCGTGATTTAATTTCAGAAAACAGCCAATTTAGGCCTTAGAAACAAGGTGTGCAAACTCCTTAGCCAATCGGTGACTTAAATTAAGCACTTAAGTGCTGGAACACATTAAAGAGCAACAGATACAGAGGCCCTCTGGGATTTGGGTTTGAGATTCCTCGACTAAACAAAGATTGAGATTTAAGATTCCTGTTTAACAAAGGTTATATAGAACAGAAAATGGACAGGAACGAGGCTCAGTGTATGGATGCACTCTGGTTCTGATTGTGGGCTTTTCTAAGAATCACATGAATCTAGCCTGTCCACTCTGTCTGTCCAGTGTGAATGGAACCCCACAGAAAAAACACAGTAAAATCTTTAGAATTAAATCAGTAGAGGACATTTTACTCTGATGGAGTATATGAAGTGCATATTTGAGTCATATGAGCTCTATTGGAGTTAAATTAGCAATGAGGATTTGTTCATTCCCTAATTCCATAGTTTCCAGGCTTTGCACCCTGTGCTTTTGTATTCTTTCACTAAATGAGGATGTGCAACAACTGCAGCTCTTGAATCATTCGAGAAGAGAGCGGGGGAAAAAAACTGGAAACCTTTTTTAAAAAACATGACTCCATTTTCACTGATGCCACAATCATCTTGAATGTGCAATACTGGTATAGCCTGCAGGGTGATGTCCCATTCCAGGAAATGGACGCTGATAATGAGCTCTTTTTCGCAAACCGATTTTATTTTTTCGTTCTTGATTCTCTTCCGAAAAAAACCAAAAAAAAAAAAACTAGAATCTCGTCGGCGTCCATTACTTGGCATTTTGCGGGGCGAGCCCACCAGTCACAAATAATTAATCTCCCTCACTTCATCGTAAGTCGGAAATGTTCTCGAGGGGGTTTCTCCAGATTTCCTTATCCAATTAGTCTGAAGAGTCAAAAGGGATAATGAGATCTAGTGCGCTATTAGTGTAGCCTTTCCACAATATCTGTCAGAATCACTCAGGGTGATGCAGATCTTGTCCCAAACCACCATCTCTTTTGATACTAATAAAGCCGCGGACTGAGGGACTAGCTAACAACTCCTGCACCCCTTTTAGAGGCCTGAGTCTTCACAATTTTGACAGATCAGCCATGTATACTGTATATCAGCCATGCCTCTTTAAAAGCCTCATATATGGCCTACATACTGTAGCAAAATGTCCAGTGTTAATTCAACTCTAACAGAGTATATATATACACTCACCGGCCACTTTATTAGGTATACCTGTTACAACCAAGGTATGCAGGAGAGCATCTCTGAATGCACAACATGTCGAACCTTCAAGCAGATGGGCTACAGCAGCAGAAGACCAAACCCGGTGCCACTGTGTACCTAATAAAGTGGCCGGTGAGTGTATATCAGCCATGCCTCTTTAAAAGCCTTATATATGGCCTACATAGCAAAATGTCCAGTGCTAATTCAACTCTAACAGAGTATATATATATGAGTCCAACTTGGAACATATGTACTCTGTTTGAGTTGATTTAACTCTGAACATTTTACCGGGTATATAAAAGTTGACAAATCGCAGAAGAAAAGCGCAGCTCGCTTTGGCTCCATAGGGACCCCATAGCTTAACACCCCGGTGTCTCCTCCTGCATGTTAAAGTCCTTTGAGCTGAAGAGAATATGACAGCCGCGCTCTATTATTGATACGGCAGCGTGCTCAGGCACACGGGCCATTTCCCTGCCTGGCGTCTGTGGCCCTATTGGCCGCACCTCCCCTGCAGTCCCCGTAAAACCGAAGTAAGAATCTTAACAGCTGAATGGATATCCGGGGTTTCAGGTCCGTGGTCTGTGTCATTTTGCCCAGTGTGACGTGGAATTAAATCAGCGTGCGCATTCAACAAAGCATAAAATCGACAGTTATAAATATTTGCGACGCTCTCCTGTGAGTGGAATTTTGACATTTACCGCTAGTAAATATGTTCTGTCAATATCTGTGACATCTAAATTAATGTGACCAATGAATCTTGTGTGTGTTTACGCTGCTAAAGTACAGTTCTCCCTTACGGCATTGTTTCATATTTCCCATGTATCATTTTAGCAGGGGTTTTGCAGATATATTGCTGCCGCTCTTTGAAGATGATCACTGAAATTGATATAAGCTACATTATATATGTATAAATATAAATATATATATATATATATATATATATATATATAAATAATGCACACACGCAATTGCATAATGATTTGAATTCTGCCTGTAGGGACTGTGAATATGTGCATTCACTCACAACTACACTCTCAAAATACCAGTCTCATTTTAAAATTATCTTTCAAAAACATCCACAGAGAACAACCAAGTCATTGCCTTTTGAGTGAGTGACCAATACGTGGAAGAGTGGCAGTTTTCCTTACTGACTAATCATTGTTTCTCCACCAAGTGCCATCTGTTCCGCAGGTAGCATATACAGAACAAACTGTGCTTAAATTTGCTGCTTAACCCTTTGACACAGACACTTGATGCCAAGAGTGTGGGAGAGGTTTTTTTTCACCCATGTTTGGTTCTGAAGTACTTTCTACGCTGAGCTAAATCTGTTCTGTTCTCAAAACGCAAACTCTTTTTCAAGTGATTTTTTTTTTGGTTTGATACAAATGGCAAAAACAGCAGAATCAACGTGCACTAAAGAACACAGACTTTTGTGGTAAATTTATGTGAAGGATTTAAATATTACAACAGTAATAAAGACAAGGTGATACTGGTTTATAATAATCCAGTAAACATGGGTTAGTGATATGAGCAGAATGCTTGTGTGTGTGTTTGTGTGTGTGTGTGTGCAGGAACGCCACCAGGGATTTTAGGCCCCATGTAAAGATCTCACATTGGGCTCCAACACCCCAGGCCACACCATCCCTCTAAAATTTTACAGCACAGTCTTTTAAGGAGCTTCCCCCATATGGTGCCACTGTGTGTGTGTGTTTGTGTGTGCGTGTGTCTGCATGAGTGCGTGTGTGTGTGTGTGTGAGCGCATGGGTATGTGCGTGAGTGTGTTTCATAATCACATCACAGCAGCAGTGTGAATTGGTTGGGGGGGGGGTAATTGACATTTATTTCTAAAAAAAGGAATGGTTATGAAACGCGATTGTGTGCTTGCACACAGACTACACTTCCCATCTCACCCCAGCCATGCTGTAGTACAGCTGAGCCATTCAGGCTCCTTGACTCATATTCCTACCAGCATTCCTCCTGCTCATAACTGCCTAATAGCCACACTCTAATGGACCTTAAATGCATTACTTTGGGACAATTTCAAAGAAAGCTGTCCAATATGAAGCATCTTTTTTTTTTGCTTAAAGTGTACTTGGGCTATTTTTGTCAACAAAAATGAATGAAATTACAGTTTTTTGGAAAACACTTTTTGGCAGCTTGATCTACTGAGAGCTAGCTCTTAGTCTTCCTAGGGCAACATTGCTCAAGGGTACAACGGCAGTGTCCTACCCAGGAATCAAACCTATGACCTTTAGGTTACAAGCCCAGTTCCTTGCCCCGTTCCTATTATGCCACACTGTCGCCCCCACCTTTCGAATATATTCTCACATCGGTACAATTGCAACAGGACTAAGGTTACAACATGACAGAAAACATTTTGACAATTGAACAGAGAGGTATATAAATCATTAGAATTCATAGCCGCCCAAACGGCAGTCCATTCTGACGGGCCCTACCTGCACTGTATTCTAATGCCCAGTCCCTGGACCCCAGCTTGTGTTTTGGCAGACAAGAGACACAAACTGCGCGGAAACCCGCGTATCAATAATGTGTCATTGTGCCAAAGCTGATGGTTCACCTTGACAACATTCTAAGAAATACATTTGTAACCAAGTGGAAACCTTTTATGTCAGCGAGTTTATTTTGCTTGCGTGCCCACGAGTGTACAGTATGCAAGCATGCATAATTGTTTCATAATCATTTCCATTCCATATTTTCCAATATTAAAGATATGATTTGTTAAAGGTGATATCTGACGTATTTTGCATCGCGCCGTGCTGTGCTAGTCTAAATGCTTAACGGCCTTTCGAGTGATCTCTTCAGAAAGGTATGAATTTTAATGGAACGGCCCCTGTCTGCTGCGGGCCAGCTTCTTTCAACAGGAGATTGCGCAGCATCACTAATTCGGTAATTTAAATCAAACAAATCCCGAGCCAATTTGTCACGGCGCAAATCAAAGTCCGCGGGAGCGGGCTCTATTTTCCTCGACAAAAAGTTCTCCTCGGATATGAATTATGGATGACGGGGAGTGGGGGGGGGGGGGGGGGGGGTGGGGGGGGGTGGGGGGGGGGGGTGACAGGCAGACCTTTACAAATGTCGCTTTTAGAATAATGAGTGAAAAATCGCGTCTGCACCTTGCAGCTCAGGGCTGTGCGGCGCTCAAACTCCGGGCCTTTATTGGACTAATAAAAAGCGGGTCGAGTCATTTTCCCCTGTAAGCACGGAGGCGAAAAGCAAACTAACCGAGCAAAGAAACCCGCCGTGGCCGGCAGATCACACCCTGGAGGGGAAAGTGAAGCTCCATCTGAGGACAAGCCAAACCCTTCCAAAGCTAATGCTATTTGCACTTGCCCGTGTACCTATGGGAGGTGCACGAGATGTGATGTCACAAGAAATATGATGATCTGATCTGATGAGTGCATGTACACACACACACACACACACTCACACACACATGCAAAACACATATGCACGTGCACACACGTACACACACACATCCACGCGTGCACACTCACATGCACGCACACGCACGCACACAGATGCACACACATGCATGCATGCGTGTACACACACATGCACACACGCATGTACACACACACATGCGCACACATGAGCGCGCACACACACATGCAAGCACACACACGCACACTCACATGCCCACACATGCACTCACATGCACGCACGCACACGTACATTTTTGAAAGTCTAGTCACGCTACTCTTTCATGCACGCTATACTTTTATCATTGTGAAAGGAAGCTTCCGTTATTCTATATCCCGGCCTGAATGTGTTGCACAGTCATACCCTCTTGACTCTAAACAAAAGCATGTTTTCAATAGCGCGCCTCCCCGTAACCCGCAGCGGTAATTCTGTCGCCTTAATAAAAGATGTGGGGAGGCCGCGCGGTCTCGGTCCGGCTCTTCACGCGGGCTCAGTCTGTTATGAGAGCGAGAGAGGTCACCGGTCTGCGGGGAGAACGGCGCTCGTGTACGGCTTCCCTGTTATCTGCCTGGAGACGCGGCTGGAATACTAATCGCCGGGGCCGCTCCGCTGCGCTCTCCGCGCTCCCCCGCGCCGGGTATCAGCAGACGATGATAAAACAGAGAGCCGGGAGAGGAACCGGCCAATCAGCCGAGGAAGCGCCTCGACGAGGTCCGCCCCCTCCCCCCCCCGGCTGCATTCCTCTCCTCTGGAAACCAGGAACCAAAAAAAAAAACGCTTTCATGGACGGATATCTAACAGAACATGACAACACCAAAGGGAACATCCTTCTTTTTTATTTTCCCTTTCTTCACGTGGAGCAGGATTCCACCTACCGTACGAGAAAAAGGAAGAGAGAGAGAGACAAAGACAGAGAGAGTGAGAGATAGAGAGTGAGAGAGAGCAAGAGAGAGAGAGAGAGAGAGATAGAGAGAGAGAGCCTGACAGAGAGAGAGAGAGACAGAGAGAGCGAGTGAGAGAGCCCTATTCCTATTCCTGTTTTTGTGTGTACGCTTTGGCAATATCTACAAATGTATTTCATGCCAATAAAGCATTTTGAATTTGAAATTTGAATTTGACAGACAGAGAGTGAATGAGAGCAAGAGAGAGAGAGCGTGACAGAGAGAAAGAGAGAGAGAGAGAGCGTGACAGAGAGAGGGAGAGAGAGAGAGAGAGCGAGACAGAGAGAAAGAAGGGGCGTTATCTTCCCGAGGTGCTCTGGTTTTCTTTTTGAAGGTGGATAATAGATTGTGAAAATACAGCCCGGTGTAATGGGTCATGCTCACCGGAGCACGGCACTAACAGGGGTCACCACAGACCTAAAAACATCTCATTGATTCAGTCAAAATGGGGGCACCCTGTAAAGCCACTGTGCAGCGCACTGCATCGGATACGTACTGTAGTGACTCAACTTCTGTTGTTTTGGCTCTGTACTGCAGCACATTGGATTTGAAAGCAAAACAATGAATATGAGGATAAAGTGCAGGACTATCAGCTTTACTTTGAGAGCATTTACATTCATATCAAGGGGTTTATGTAGGAATTGTAGCCCTATTGTATACATAGTCCCCCCCCCCCCTTTTTTTTAAGGGGAGCATAAGTAACTAGACATATCAACATAATCTGATATAAAATATTTAGTCATTTTTAGTACCTGGTTGCAAATCCGTGGCATTTGACGACTGCCTGAAGTCTGCAACCCATAGGCTAGATCACTAGATGCTGCGTATCTTCCCTGGTGATGCCCTGCCAGCCAGGCCTGCACTGCAGCCATCTTCAGCTCCTGTTTCTTTCTGTTTCTTTCTGTAGCTTTTTGCCTTCGGTCCAGTCTCTGTGCTCAGCGATGTCGCTCCACTGTGACTCGAGTAACAGGATGTGCGAGTGCAGTCCATTGTTCCGCTAACTTGGAAGGAAAGAAATGCCCTCCTGTTAACCACATCCCCCCGATCCAAGCTCTGGACCGCCGTGATATTATTTATTGCGCAGTTTTATTAATTGCGAAAAATGCCTCAAGCTCATAAAACTTCTCGCACCGTTGAGAGGTTTACGAGTGTTTATGGGCAGATTTTAGTGAGCCGTTTCATAAAACTTCCCATAGCGATCCTATTTGGGGGACAATCATCAGTTATAGATAATATATATGGATGGATAAAACATAAAAAATATTGTGGATTGTTAATATTATTAATGGGATCCACTGTCTGCATCTGTTCTCTCAGTCATACCATTAGGGACATTTTCCATTTTCCAAGTGATGGCATCATGCTGTTTGAGAAATATACTATCCGCACATTTGTTCTTCTTAATTCTCACTGAAATCGTCTGCTCAGTAGTTCAATAAATTTGAGGGAAAATGGCAGCGGTGTTGACTGATGTTTGCAGCAAAGCCAATTTAAAGCCGATGCAGCAGGGCTATCTACTCCGTGCCCCATAACCCACTGGGGTCGGATCGTCTGAGCGACAGCTGGAAGTGCTTATGCCCCTGAGAGCATAAGACTGGTGCTCGCTCAGCTCTCTCCGCGGCTGAGAAATACCGCTGTCGAAATACGGACCCTTCCTGGTTTCGTTCTCCAGTATGGAGACCTGGGTCATTACTGAATAATTGAGGTTTCCTCTATTTTGTTGGCGATACGCTCAGCAGGGAGAAAAAGGCCAAACAATGCAGTATCATCCTTGGTGTCGTTAGAGCTATTACCCATCGTGCATTCTGGAGCTCTTTTGGCTGCAGGTGTTACATTTAATCTGATGGGAGCGATAGAAGTACCCCGAGGAAAGTGTCGTAATGACCTACTTGAGCCGCTGCGGTCTTCGGCATTGTGCTTTTTAAAAAAAAAATGGATTTCGTGTTTGCGTCATCACAAACACGCGCTTATAAACGGCCGTGGCGGTAACCGATATCGGGTTCCGTTTGACAATGGAGCGTAGAGCGTCAGCGTATTTCGGGTCAACGCACAGGTTGAACCCAGGGGAATTATGGGCCAGAATCATTTGTTCCATACTGAGACGTATACGATGCTGTACGGAACATTCCGCCTCATTCTATACCCCTCTTATTTTAGATTTTTTTATTATCATGGTTAAAAGAAAAATAGGTTATTATCATAGTGTTTTGGTTTGAAGGAGTAGTGAGCCAGAATCATTTGTTGAGTACTGAGACATATATGATGCTGTATGGAACATTTCCCTGCATTCAAAACCCCTCTTTTTTATCACGGTTAAAGGAAAAATACAATGTTATTGCAATGCTTTGGCATTCCTGCACAGTTTGGGGACTTGCCGGAGGAAGCTAGCTGCTAGCCGCGCCGATGTGGTCAAGGTTGTTCTACAGGCCATTTCCCAGACGCCGTTAATGAATCATGGCATCAAGGAGTCCATATTATTATTCTCAGGACCGCTTTCAGCAAGGGTATGGGTTTTATGGCGACACCCATTTTACTGAGAGTTATGATTAGGTGCGGGGACAGAGAAATGAAATAATCAAAACTTTATAATGAAATCAATACGACTGAAGGGGTTGGGGGGGGGGGGGGGCGCAATTTGGCAGCTTGTGAGAAAAAGATAAGAGCATAGTGGCGGTGGGTAGGCTTACAAGAGGGTTATGATTAACGACTCTACTGGCAGGAAACGTTATTTGCTCCAGTTGTTGAGTTTAGGGATGGGAGATCAGCGGGTGGGGGTGGGGGGGGGTTGGCGGGCGATATGATGTGGGATGACTCTGTGTCTTTTTCTCTGCCCACGTCCACTGCCACTGCAGCCGCACCGGGTGTTTATTCCTGTTTTGGTTTTGCATTACACAGACTGCTGCCCACTCGGTTTTCCCTTTTGCTCTTTGCCGGTGCGCGTGCCAAGCTACGCGCTCTCTAAAGGGCGTCGATGAGGCTGAAACGTAGGCTACTAGTGAAACGCTACGGCGTTGCTTTTTCTAACACTGTCGCCCCTGCACACTGAAGTGTAAAGCGTGGTCTATGTTTCATACTTGTGTGCGTAGACCTTTCGTTTGACGTAGGGTGACACGCCGTCTACGACCCCGAAGACACAGCCTTGAACCTCAAACCGCTCCTCTGGTAATTCCGTCAGGAACAAAACGAAGGGCCTCCCGCGAAAGACGCGTAATGGCGGGCCGTCGTCGAGGAGACGTAATATTGTCGGGCTGCTGTGTCGAGAATCCAAAAATGAGTCAGCCATGTTGTCATCCGTCCCCCCCCCCCCCCCCCCCCCCCCCCGTCCCCCCTTAATTCCATATTCCGCCTGCATGGCACCGTGCCATAGCTGTGCGTTCAGCAAAGTGCGCTGGTTTGTCGTTCATCCGCTGTGAGGAGGACAGGGAGGGGCATGCCCGGAATGTCCCCGTGCTAATTATATTTCCCAGACTGCACGGCGGCCCTCCAGCGGCATCTTCGTTGGCCGTGCGTCACCCCTGCCACAAGCTCCGAGATGACGACAGGGAGAGAAATGAATGCAGCCGCCAAATCCTGCGTGAGACAACTTCGATTTTTTTTGGTGCTCGCCACCTGTGTCTGAGCGCGCATGCGTACGCTCACACACACACACACACACACGTACACACACAGCACTGTGCGCACGCACCAACATGATTTTGCTGTAGTATCTGAAGCCCGAAGATGTCTGTTAAAATTCCAGTGGTGTTCTATTAGCAACGGTTAAGTGTTCCATCTTGTGAGTCATTAATTCCATTATCTAACAGGCACACTCAGCGCTGTGTGTAAACATTATGTAGGGTCCGTCTTCATTTCCCCTTAGAATAATGAGTGTTGAAAATAATTCGACGGCACTCAGT
Source organism: Anguilla anguilla (assembly GCF_013347855.1). Classification (NCBI taxonomy): domain Eukaryota; kingdom Metazoa; phylum Chordata; class Actinopteri; order Anguilliformes; family Anguillidae; genus Anguilla; species Anguilla anguilla. Next base: position 55,190,961 of record NC_049206.1, on the reverse strand, counting down.
TGGAGAAGACAACACATCTAAAACCTCCAAAATGGCTTCCTGCTAGTACCATGCCCTTCGGTGAGGTCATTCGATATAGCTCAGGAGGTAAGACCGATTGTCTGGCAGTCGGAGGGTTGTCGGTTCAAACCCCGCCCTGGGCATGTCGAAGTGTCCTTGAGCAAGACACCTAACCCCTAACTCCTAACTGCTCTGGCGAATGAGAGGCATCAATTGTAAAGCGCTTTGGATAAAAGCGCTATATAAATGCAGTCCATTTACCATTTACCATTCCGTCACGTTATCGGTTGAACAGCCGCCGAAGTCGGTTAAAATTTCAAACGATAAATATGTGTTAAATGGTGTGTTAAATGGCCACCACGTTTGCTTTAGGATAATTCATTTTTTGTATGCTTAATATCAGTAACATAGTCAGCATCAGCATCACAAATCTGCAAGACTTGGAGGTAAACAGTGAAAGTAGAAAGACGGGGTTGGTGCATTCTGTGAACACCAGTGCCACAACTCTTCTGTTTTTTTCCAGATAAAATCTTCTTAATTCCTTTGGCTCAGGCACCACAGCACATCTCAACTCATCTGAAAGCTTACGTCATTTTCGTTTCAGGCCACAGAATTTTATTATGTGACCATTCATTTCAGTGCACATTGTGCAAATTCATTTCCATCTATGCGCTGCGCAAAAAAAAAAAAAAAAAGTTCTTTTTTGACTGACATTTCCCCTCTGAAAAAAGGTATGGCGAATAAATGGATCAACCTTCGCCCATCAGAGATGAAGAATGGTGTTTCTCATTTGGGCATTGATACCATGGCAACAACACAGCTGCCATATTCAGATGCAGCCATTATCATGAGTCTCTCTCGGTAAGACAGGTGCCTCTCTGCGTCTCTCTCAAATTTTGAATTAAACTGGCACATCCGTGCTTTAGATCCACCTACCTTTGATAGGTAATCAGTAAAGACCTGTGTGGAACAGATCTAAATAAAGCCATTTTGGTTGACTTTGGTTGTCAAAATATAATTTATGACCAATTTCTTGGGCTATGTTTTTTGGGCTATGTTTTTATTTTGTCACTGAAGAGAGAGTCTGATGACACCGGTGTCAGCTTGCTGCAGGATTAAAATCAGCGAAAAGGGCAGTCGGGTAGCTGGGGTAGCTGCTAACAAGGCTACGCAAAACACTCTTGGGGGTTTAACTGTGATCTACGGTCAGGCAGCCGAACCCTCGGTTTAATTGTGAGTCTTATCGGCTGGCCTCAAATGTGATTTGAAACACGGTATCACTTCCCCTTCACTCGGGAACCCCTCAGAGGCTCAAACAAACGTCCAAGATGGCGGCTGCAATCTGAACAGGCAGACTGAGCACAGCAGGGCTGCCCAGCCCTGTTCCTGGAGATCCACCGTCCCGCGGGCTTTCACTCAAACATTAACAAAGCACATCACATTCGATAGCTAGAGCAGGAGTGCCCAGCCCTGTTCCTGGAGATCTGCCGTCCTCTGGTTTTCCACTCAAACCCTAACAAAGCCACACCTCATTCGATAGCTAGAGATCTCGTTGAGGTGCAAATCAGTAGAATCGGGCATGCCAAATTAGGTTTGAAATGAAAACCTGCCAGGTAGATCGCCGGGAACAGGGCTGGGCAGCCCTGAAGGGGAGTGCTTTACAGCACAGGACGCATTCTGAAATGCGTCACGTCGCCTGCTAGCTCCTGCTAGCTCCTGCTAGCTCCGGACCAGCGTCCAACAGCGCTGCATTCTACTACGACGTGCAAGTGAGATACAGTCGACTGAAATCCACAGTGCCACACACCTCTGAATGTACTATAAATTCCGTTTGAAGTACAGGGAGAAGGTGACTGCATGGCAGGTCTGCTCTGGACCTCCACAGAACATCGAATACTTGTTGCCTCGTAGCTCCGAATGATGCAAATTCGTTCCAACGGCTCCGATCGAGCAGCAAAGTTACGTAACCATGCAGAGGAGAAATAGCGAATAATTAGACCCACATCATCGCCAATCTGAGTCAGCTCTGATGCAACCTTCCATTATTGAGGTCTGCTTTGTGAGCGAGATGCCTTGATGTTGAGTTAATCACAGTAAAATACCTCAGATGAGCTTATTGTGCCAATATTTTTTTTTTAAATGCTAGTTTTTGGTAAACCGTAAGTCTCTGTTTTTGGGTTGTGCGCTGTCGAAAAAAAAAAAAGGAATGTACTTTCAGTCCACGGGGGTGACAACGTCTCTTCAAAAACCTGTCCATCATCTCTCCGTGTCTGTGGCAAATCGGGTCAACCCCACAGAGAGAGCTCTGCAGGGATCTGCAGTAAAAAAAAATAAAATAAAAAAATTAAAATATGCGCATGACAACACAACAAGGAGCTGACTCTAATGAACCAAACCGATGACACAGATCCTTGAAAGGGCTGTGCTTCTCTCGCCTGTGTGGTAAATTGTCATCGCTGCACCTCTTTCACGTGGGTGGACAGACAGACTGACGGACAGACAGACGGACAGAAATACTGCACCATATGGAGTACCGCTGGCGATCCCATACAGCAATGACAAGTTGTAGACAGAGAGATAACGTTTCCACTAAACTCGATATGCACATATCAATGACAATGCAGTGGTACAATGAATGGTGAGTGTTGTGTATCTGCTGTATATGCGCAATTTTATTGAGTCAACATAGAATATAAATATAGTCTTTGCAGCCTGTCATACATATTGTCTGAATAGCATTTCCCATAAAATCCATCCATCCATTTTCTTAAGGGCTGGAGCCTATCCCAGCATGCAGTGGGCGAGGTCCCAGAGACCTTTTGACTTTAGCACTCTCTTTTACAAATCTATTATCCTCCATAATTAGTTTGTGTTTTAAGGCTATTAATTTCGGCCCCAAAAATGGTCCCAAAAATGAATGGGAGCAGACTGGGAGCTGGACAACCTGGAGGAACGACGATGCCATTAACGGTCAATAAGGACACCTGAGCTTGCTAGTAATGCTATGCAAACACAGCCGGGTAAGCTCCACAAAATGACTTGAGTTATACCACAGGGAACTATCCCTTTAAGGCATTGGCAGTGTTTAGAAAGGAGATGGAACACAAGCTTGCAGAAGATATATGGGATTATAGTTCTGGAGTGATAATGGGTGGAGAGGATTCATTGCATTTTTATTCTTTCTGTAATCGCTGAAGAGACACTTCCCATTTAGCAAGGGGATTCAGGTTAAGTGTCTTGCTCGCGGGGGGGAAGGGGGGAAGGGGGGGAGGGTCATGGCGGGACAACAACAGCGGGAACTGAGCCTGAGATCTTTGTGCCCTGAGGTCAGCACCTGAAGCACAACGCTGCACTGCCAAACACCTCTGCAGAGAGGGTACGGGGTAGTAAGTGGAGGACTTTCTGGGGCAAAAAACAAAAACACCTGCGCCCTGATGTGGGTTTACGTGATCTGGGGGGAAGGGGGGGGGCGGGAGGGTGATGTGGGGAGAGAAACGGTTGGTGTCACAGAGATGGAAGAGGTCAGGGGGCCACCTCTCACAGTCTCCCCGTCAATACAGGGGGTCGATCCTACAGGTGAGCAAATGGAATTCGTGCGACGGCAACGATTTTCCAAATTAAATCACTGGGGAAATATCAGCGTGGGCAGAGATATGGAGGAGTGTTGCAGAGGGAACAGAAAGTAAACAGTTTGCGGGGGACGTTAATAGAAGACTCAATTTAAGTGTTTTTTTTATTTTTCAAATGTGTATTTATTCTATTTGAGGGCAGTGAAGAGAAGAACAGGGAGTGATATTGACTAAGGAAGTGAACTTGTTTGCTAGATCAAATTTGGTTGGTACTGACTTTTTCCTCAATAATAGGCCTGAAGTATGTTCTTTAATGTATTTATTTTAATAATCTATAACTAGGCAGTCCCAGGCATAAAATCCATGCTATACACAATAAAATGTTGAATGCAGATAGTTAAATAACAATTATACAACTCCAACATTGCTTTGTGAATTTCTGAATATGGTAACAGAACCTTGTCAATCACTATACATCTCTAAATAACAGTTTGTACAGTGATATGTTGCAAGCTGTCGTTTACAGAGAGACGCAAAGGGTCCATAGGTATGTATACCTAAGAAATCTGAGGGAGAAATACAAAGAGTTATGTAAGATGACAAAGTTTTGATGTGACAATGCTACTTTAGGCTGAATTCATATCTCTGTTCTTCCTCTTTGAAGAACGCAAAGAGTGATTCTTACTCAGGTGCACAATATCATTTCTTTATTTCAGCTGGTGTTAAATAAAGAGGTGGTGGATGCTGGAATATAAGTGTAGTTTTACAATTTCACATTTTATAGGTCATTTTTAGGCAGAAACTGCAACAGGAAAAAAAAGGAAGAACCAAAAACGCAAAGAGCTGGAAGAAGCTAGCAGAGAAACGAGGTATAAACTGCCCTGAGGCTTGACTGGCTGAGAACGAGCCTTCTGTAGCAGGGACACATCACAGGGACAAAAGCCGCTGAAATCCAGAACACCCCCATGACATCCCGTGGAGGCAAAACTGGCCACATAGAAACATCAAACAGAACACATCCAACAGCAGGGAAGGGATCTATGTTAAAGAAATCACACTATTATTTAACGGGCCAGAATGTGGACGCTCCCGAGATTCCTGAGAGAGAACAAGCAAGCCGAAATATATTTTTCCATATATGGACATGCAATATATTGGCATTGTTGATATGTGATGTATTTTTTTCTGACGATGGAAGACTTTTCTGGTTATATTTTCAGCATTCTCCTACGCAAATCAAAGATATAACAACAAAGATGTCCACTCGGTCTCCAGAATGGGAATTCAGAATTAACACACCATCCAGGTGGTTGCAGGTTTGAGTCCCATATTAGTTATTGTAACCTACACCAAGCTGTGCCACCCTCATTGGTATTGGTAATATATTCAGCTTTAGCTGATAAGATAAAAATAGAAAATAATGTGAAAGTGTAAGTCTGCTGAAGAATTTTTGAGGCATGATAAACTCAGCCTAAAATAATGTAGTCAGGGTGGCCAAATGTGACGACTGTTGGCTGGTTTCAGACTTTCAAAGTGAATATGCTTTTCTTGTGCTATGTTCACAGTCTGTTCTTCTGTGTTCCCATGGGCATGTTTTGGGTGTTATTTAGAGTGAGAAAGATATCCAACATTGACTGTTAAAGTGCTGCAAACCATTTGTCTTTGTCTTTTGTTCAGTTCAATTACATCTTTCTTGTATTGTCCTTTTTTACAGAGACACTGTCACAAAGTTGCTTAACGGAAAAACCAGGAAGTAGCAAAACTGGGTGAAAGCTGAATATGATCCCCCAAAGAACAAGCAACAGAGGTAAAAATAAACCTGTCCAGCGGGAAGAAAAACACTCAAACAGTGGCAAAAAAAACCAAACTCCCCAGTGGGATCAATCTCAGGAGGCACCTGGCTATAAAGCTGACATTCATCCTCCACTGGCCAACCCACTGCCAATAGCTAAAGGCTAGCATATGGGAAGCAATGGGGACTCTATTGACTCAATCACAGGTATAAAACTAGGTGGTACTATAGACGGCCCAGGTAAACCACTCCATGTTAATGTACAGATCAGAAGAGGGGGAAGCCGTATATGTAGGCCTCCAGGTTGTGTCACGGCATGGACTTGGAGCCAGGAGAAGGTCAGATCTAGACCGACCTGTGAACCCAGGGTGGGAGGGGGTTTCTCACTTCATGGTTTTTTTAAGCTGAGATATTAAAATGAATCTGATCACACAGGAAATTATGTGGTAAGTGGTTACGTGGGATATAAGATTGTATTTATACACAGTCTACACTGTGCAACCTTTTAAATGGACATCTATTAATATGTTACATTAATATGTTGCTTTTTGAATATATATTTAATAATACTAATACTACCACACACTGCCACAAATGTAATCTTTCTCAGTAGTGGGGGCGACATAGTCCAGGAGGTAAGAGCGGTTGTCTGGCAGTCAGAGGGTTGCCGGTTTGATCCCCACCCTGGGCGTGTCGAAGTGTCCCTGAGCAAGACACCTAACCCTCTAACTGCTCTGGTGAATGAGAGGCATCAATTGTAAAGCACTTTGGATAAAAGCGCTATATGAATGCAGTCCGTTTACCGTTTGCCGGTAGACCTAAAGAGGTCGGCGGAGGCAGTGTGAACTGCTGAAAATAGGCCACGCTACCACCGTGCCGGGAAGTTCTTTTACACCTTTTTTTTTTTTTTTGAGGGGAAAAAAAGCTCGTGAAACCGAAAAGGGCTGGAAGCGTTTAGTTGCCATGGAAACACGGATGGGCCCTTTATCAGGAAACACCCCTGTTTCATCTCCCGCTCTCCGGCGAAGCTACGCTACGCTTTCAGTGCCCACCAGAAAAAAAAACCAAAAAAAAAACCGACTGCCACCCCGTGATAAAGACGAGCAAATAAAGAATGCATAACACAAACGACACGGGCAATACGCTATATTGTACAATCGAACAAAATCATGGAAACAATGAGAAAATTAGATTCTTTCATATAATAATAAGATTGCTGAGAGAAGGCTCAGAGAAGACTGCACCAGTTGTCTCCCATGCGTGCATTTTTTCATGGCCACATTTGTGTTTCAGTGGATAAAAGAGATGCCTTATCTTTGATTCAGTGGGTGGAGAGCTTCTACTCGGCTGTGTAGTGCCACAGCCCAAGGTGATGAAACCCCATTAATATCTATAAAACTAAGCTGGCAAGAGCCAGGAAGTTGACAAAGCCAGCTGTGCGCCGCTTTAGCCGCGTTCGCATGCCTTTGTAAGAGACCGTGGTAATGAATTTGTGTAACGCGAGTGCGCTTTTTAATTATCCGTGCTAAACATTTTTGACATTTGACACCGCGAGCGGAAATCGCTGTTCACAGACCGCGGACTGCGGCGAGTAACGAGGCAAGCGCGTCTCGCGCTTCTCGCTATATTTCCGGACCAGGCCTGCGAGGCTTCTTTTTTTTTTCGAGCGGTCCGTTACTATTCCCCCGTGCACTGCTGCAGCCCAGAACCGGCACGGGCGGGTCGGGGGTGGTGGGGGGTCGGTGGGAAACGCGGGGCGGTGCTGAAAGCGAGCAAGGCCTTTGGTTTCCAGAGACACAGAGCGAAGCAGCACGCTAAATAGTGGAGCCGCGGTCAGGCTAAACGGAAGATCCTCAGCAATTGCTCCTTTCATTGTTCTGCTTTTATGACATCACAATAGGGGGGAACTTCCCGAAATAGCTTCCAGAAGAAACGGGGATTCCATTGTATAAGTGCATGCGACTAGCCTCAGTGAACCAATTAAAAGGGCTGTGGGGGAGGGGGGGGGGGGGGCGGAATACTTTCTCTGGTCTTATTTTTATCCAGGGATCAATCCTGTAGGGATGTAGTAGGCCCTGTGGAAAAGCTTCTTTTGGCACAAGGCTGGAAAACCTGCAATTTGCTTCAAGATGTCAAGATGCCATTAAAGTTTAATGAGGATGTTGTGAGGTGCATCGGAATGCAACCCCTCAATATGGTGTGTGTGTGTGTGTGTGGGGGGGGAGGGGTTGTTGGGGTAAATATACGCACAGCTCCTCTCTCTTTCCAAGTGCCATCACAGGTTAGCTCATGGTGGGAATGGATAATTCTGAGGGCTTTTCTGTCTGTTAACCCATTCCTTCCCGGTACTCCTCTGTTCTGCAGCGGTGCAGTTTGCTCAGTCATGTGACCTGTCAGAGTGCTCTGGTCCAGCTAACATTGGCTTTTTGCTGTCTGTGGCTTTCCTTTTACTCTCTGTGGCAGCATATTAACAGCATGCTAAGAGGGATGGTGGTAGGGCTGGTGTCCTTCATATTCAGCAGAGGTCAGGTGGATGACCTTTGGTTAACCAAAGGCCTGATTATAATATAGGAGACCTAATCATGATACATCTAGGGGTCCCTTTTAAACTACCATGCTACCCAAAGGATATTCCTCTGTCCCACAAACCACAAGAAAATTAGTCACCATAGAAAAATCATATAAAGGTGGAAAAAAACAAGAGTAATTAAATTGAGGGCCTCAATCTGGTTTGTATCATTATTGAAACTCACTGGACGCTTTTGTTGTTTTATATTGATTTATATCAACACGGCCAGAGTAATTTAATTAATTTTGCGAGACAAAATATATTTTTATAGATAGATTATAAGTGAATAGATTATTGTTGAAGATGTCATAAAAGAGGAACTGTGGCACCTGTGATAGGTCAGGGACAGGAAATTAAAGTCCTGATTGGGTAATGAAGACAATCTCTCCACTGTGCTCTTTCAGCAAGACAGAATGGCTCCACAAAGTTAAGCGAAATACTACAATAAAATTACAATAAAGTCTGTAGAACAAACAAAATAATTTCCCTCAACTTAATAATAATAATAATAATAATAATAATAATAATAATAATAATAAGTTAAATTAATTAATAAGTTAATTGTTTTCAAATTAATTAATTCTCAGATGTT